>NC_134099.1:61841237-62141860 GCF_000715075.1 Nicotiana tabacum | reverse complement strand
TCCTCCTCGAACAAGCATACAAGCAGCAAGACTCAAACATAGTTAAGATCTTTTATTAGTCAATGTCCTAAAGCAGGATATCTAAGTGAATATGCATAAACAGACAAAACCTTTTATATTCAGAAGTTATACTCTAGTAATTACCTAGGGACTCTTTTTAAAAGCCTATTAGAATCAGAAACGTTAAGCGACAAAGACAGTTTCAGAGAATTGCAGTTTTGAAAATGCCCTAAGGCTTGCCTATATGCAGAATACTAGTGCCTGTATTAATGCAGAAACAAACAGATTTTTGAAATATACTCCTTTAATACCTATAGGCATGATATCTAATGAGGTTGAGGCAGTTTGAAAGAACTTGCTTCAGAAAATGCGTAATACTGAACAAGGCCTATTTAAAAATGAACTCGGCACTGTGAGCACGTTATTTTTGCCCTATAGGAATTACTCCCATAAACTCTAAGAAAATAATGTTTTCCCATTATTTGTAATTTTTGTAGATTCTTCATAGTATTTTTGTTTATTGAAATCATGAAAAAAATACAAAAATACTCTGCATTGTGTTTGGGGTTTATTCTTACATTTTTAGGTTAATTAGTAAATTAGTTTTTTTTTATAAAAATAAAAAAATCACAAAAAATGCTCACTTTTGCATTTTTAGCCTTTTAATTTTAAATTTGTAGTTCTTCTTCTAATTTAGGAGTTAATTAATTTTTGTAAATATTATGATGGGTTATTATCTTAATTTTGTAAATTATTTTAAGTTAAGAGTTAATTTTGTTTTTAATTAATTAAAAAGGAAAAGAAAACAAGTGAAAAAAAAAGAAAAAGAAAAACAAAAGAGGCTGAGGCTGAAATCAGAGAAAGGCTGCTTGGACCAAAATTTAATTGAGCCCAAAACCCAAGCAATTCCGCCCAGGCCCCAACCCATATCCGGTCCAATTCTCTCAGGCATTGAGACAGCCAAAACGACGTAGTATTGAGTCACTACTATGTCGTTTTGAGTTCAAGGGCTTTAACGATCTCATCTTAGTTGATCCAACGGACCAGAACTAGACGCCCATTAGATATATAATTGTCTGAACCTAGGATACTCCCAATTCACCCCACCTCCAGTCATCGTCTCTATATTCAGAGACTAAAAAACCCTATCGCCACCCTAAAAACTCCTCACCATCTTCGGTGGCGGCACGACCCTATACCACTCTAATCCGCCTCAAAATTACACCATAGAATCCCCTTCATCCCCTCATACCAAATCCACAACCCGTTTCCTTCAAATCGTCATCGAACTCTTCGAATATGAGATCAAAGGTTGGACCCTCGAACCCTAACCTACCCAAATTCACCCAAATTTGCACCCTACAATCACTATGTCTCCGCAAACCCAAAACTCTTGGCAATTTTCCCAAACGAACCCTAGAATTTACCGAATTTGGAATCTAGGGTTTAACCTAATTTCAGGGTTGGGTTTGTAGGGAAGTTTTCAGGCTTTGATGAAGCATTTCAAGTGGCCAGTCAATCATCTGTATTTCCTTTGCCTATTCGCCATTTTCTTTGGTTAGTCATTAATATTCTTTTTTTTTTCTTTTGTGGTTGTTTGTTGGTTTCTGTCTTCGTCCATTTCCGGTTTTTCCTTTTTCTTTCTTTCTTTCTTGTTCAAATCCATGTCTGTTTTGCATGATAGGCCATATTAATTTATAATTGGTTAATTTAATAATATTAGTTAGCAGTAGTTAATTTCATTCGTCTGTTTGCCTTGTTCCTTTTCTCTTGATTTTTCCTTTAAAAAAAGAGAAAGGGTCCGGAACTCCTTGTGAGTTGTTGGAAGTTGGGCTTGCTAGTGCAAGAAGCCCAAAGGTGTTAGAGTCTGCTAATGCAAAAGCCCAAGAAGTAGGGTGCATATTGGCTCAAAGGCCTGTTTGTGGTAATTAGTGAGTCTTTGAGGGGTAGATTAGGGAAATCGTATAGAGGGAATCTTTCCTAACCATTTGGTAAATTTCCAGGAAAGTGGGGGATTGGTTTGGTTTAGCAAACAGGTTTTTAACTTGGGGTCTGAGGTGAATAGATAAAAATGAAGAAGGGATAAATGATAAATTTGTAAAATCAACTTGGTTGTCCTAACATCTGTCTATAAAAGGTTCACTTTCTGCATTCTTCTAGGGGGATTAGAGATCCAAAGAGCTAGAAACGGCTGAAAAATAGATACTCATTTATAGATCTTGGAAATTAGAAAAAACAATTTTGTTCCATTACAGCTTGCTTTCATATTTTTGGAAATTTTAAAAGTTCAAGTGGATTACTCTTTTCAGGGCTCAAGAGATAGTTGTAGCTGATTGAGAATTGCTTTTACTACTGTTTAAGAGCTGCTGCTACTGCCATTTCATTACTGAGGTTCTCTGTTTGTCTCTATTTGTTCCAGGTACTGTTCTTACTTTTGAAATGGCAAATCTGAAGCATTGCATAGATTAAAATGAAGAAGGGATTTTCTGCATATCGTTCTTTTGTTATCTTCAGCATTTGATATATTTTTTACTAGTTTATGATAATTGTTACTTTGTAGTTAGGGTTAAGTGCTGGTATTTGCTCTCTTCTGTATTAAGCTCTGAAGTTCATCTGTTTGGGTTTCAAGTTTGTATGGCCATTTTAGATGTAATTTTGGGAACTATGTTAAACTATGGTTTGTGAGATTGCCATATTAGTTTAAGCCACTGAACGTTTCAGCATGCTTGCTATAATCTGGTAGATAGTCATGTTTAGGTGGCTAAAATTAGATAAAAATGAATCATTACTAGTAAACTATTGTGTGTTGAAACCATGTTGATGTTCAGTTAGAACTATGAATTCTATCATGTTTGAATAATAGAATAAATTAGGGATAGACTGTTATAATGCTAAGTGCTTTATTTTCAGAATAGTATTATGATATGGCATCAAAATTGTGTTAAAATTCTGCAAAACGACTTGGGTTGTCATGAGGTAATATGGCTGTTGGGCGTTGAATGGTGTTTGGCATAGGCCCAAATCGAATAGCGCAGTCTCAAGTTAGGCCTTTCAATTTTGGGTGTAGTTGATTCATTTTTGAAATTTCGTTTAAGGCATCACCTGAACTCAAGATGTTCATGTGGTTGTTTTGTTTCCAACTACTGTATGCAAGTCGTATAGCTAAGCTTTGAGACTGACCCAGCTATACCTTTGTTGATCCTGTTTTGATTTTTGGCCTTCCGTTGAGCCCCAATTCCCTTTTTAAATATTTCTTATTGTTCTTTTAAGTCCAGAATTCCCCCAAATGATAGGCGATATATTATTCTGCTTAGGCTATTCATGGCGATGTATATAGAATTTAATTTGGGTAAAACTCAAACTGCCTTTAGTCCTTTTGATTAAACGTGACTCCTTTAATTTGATTGAGGTGTGCCATATTGAACAAAAACAATAATTTATGGCCCTCACAAGACTAGACCAAGAAATCATTTGAAGAATTAGACTTGAGGTGTGCCATAAGCAATTAAATCATCCATGGCCCTCACACATGTTATAATTTAGATATTAAAAATGAACTTCGTAGTTCGCTCTAGGCGCGCTAATTATAATTTTCACAATTATTACTAAAACCCGGGGGTACATTTCATGTGGCCCGGTTCTAATTTCTAATAAGGTTAAATAGAACGTGTCGTGAACCACGAGTGCGTTTCATGTAACGTGGCTTGTGATATGTTTTAAATAACCTTGAATTAATTCTTTAGATAAGTAAAAGCGGTTTTTCAAAAGTTAAAAATGCACATAGGTTTAAAAGTGTTCTAAAATCAAATAATCAAGCCAATAATAATAGTTGAGCGACCGTGCTAGAACCACGAAATCCAGGAATGCCTAACACTTTCTCGCGGGTTAACAGAATTCCTTACCCAGATTTCTGTGTTCGTGGACTGTAAAACAGAGTCAATCTTTGCCTCATGCCAGATTTCTAGTAGGAATGCTTGTTTGCATCATGTGCATTCTGACTTTGGGGACTCAACACAGGGGTTAGATCCGTCTAGGACAGGTGCACCCAAAATCAAAAGACCATCCTCATGCATTTTACTTGCTATTTGCGCAGTTATTTGACTCGGATTGCATGTTAACCGTCTTCTAGAATAAGGGAGAAAAATTGATAAAAACCAAATTGAGGTGAGTGAGGGGAAATTACCCGCCTGTGAAAAACCTGGTGTCCAAAATACTGCGAAACTCTGCCAAAATTTTCAGAAAAAGAAAAATGCTATTTCAAAAGTTTGTGTTTTCTGTTGCGTTAAAATTGGCCGAACTACGCAAGTTTGATTCTCTCCGGATGTGAGATACGTAGGTAACCCTCATCGGGTCCAATTCCCTTTTTGCAAAAAATAACCCAAAATATATTTAGTGTCGCTATTTTGTCATAAATAAGCTAGGTAATGTCGTTCTTGTCTGAAATAGCTAAAATGGCCCAAAAGGGCACCGGAAGGCTGCTTTTGCAAGAATAGCCACCTAAGATCCTTTTTCAAATTTTGGTTGATTAGCAAACACAGCCCTAAAATTTTCTTTCTTGAGGTACTAAGGGGCTGTATTCGCAAAAGTGTTTTGTTTCAAATTGCAATTTTCAAAAAGTGGTATTTTTCTCTTGAGTCAAAGTGAATCACAGTCTTTTAATCAATCACTTAAAATAAATGTGCAGGATGAGAACGATTGAAAATGAACCTTTCACAGTCCTCGAGGAGATCCCGTTAGAGCTCCATATGTGGTGGAATGATTTGGGGAAAGTCAGTAGAAAACCATGATAAAAGCTTTGGGCGGTCTTGTTGGTCTTCTAAATATTAAGCCGAGGAAGGATATAATTGAGGCTTTGATACCCTTTTGGGACCCAGCACATAATGTATTCCATTTTCCTGATTTTGAGGTAACCCCTACGCTTGAGGAAATAGCGGGCTACGCTGGTTTTAGTGGGAATCTAAGAAATCAATACCCGATGGCACCCAGAACAGTGACTCCTCATAAGTTTCTGGACCTTCTAAGCATCAGTCAGGAAGTTCAAGACGCAAATTTGGCCAAGGGATTCTGCACATTCTAGTTCTTGTACCGACATTACAGGAATCCCCGAAGTTTTGAGATGCCAGATACCGGTCTTACTTATTCAGGGAACAAAGATAAGTGGGAAGCTCGGCGGGGATTGGCTTTCATAGTGGCATTCCTGGGTGTTTTGATTTGCCCGAGAAAGGACGGAAACATAAAATTGGGGTTTGTGGGGATAGCCCACTTCATGACTAGAAAGGTAAATGGCACCATTGTACCGATGATCTTGGCGGAGATCTACCGAGCACTGACTGTTTGCCGAGAAGGAGGAAAGTTTTTTGAGGGATGCAATATGCTTCTACAACTCTGGATGGAGGAACACCTATGTCACCGCCCGGGGTACATGAACCTTGGTATGACCGGTCATCAATGCATTGGAAAACATGAACAATAGTTGGAGGGCTATGAGTTTTCGGATGGTACAGAAGCATGGTTTGCACACTTGAGCTCCCTGACTGCAAACAAAATTGAGTGGACATTCGGGTGGCTCTCGGTTGGTGAAGTCATTTACATATCAGCCAAAGTGTGTTTTCTTCTATTGATAGGTCTCCGGAGCATTCAGCCTTATGCCTCGGACAGAGTTCTATGCCAGTTAGGTAGGTACCAGACCATACCACATGATGAGGATTTGAGTCGGTAGGTCATCAAACTGGAACCAAAAGTTGTTTTCCCGGAAGAGAGGGTGCGTCGGATTTGGCATCAACGTAGGTTCTTAGAGCCAAAAAATCAGGTATGAGATCTGTCCAGGGGCAAGTTGGAGCCTAGTTACACAGCATGGTATGGTAAAAGGTCCCAAGTCCATCTAGAGCCCGAACGGCCCGCAAAAAGGCCACATGTCCAACAATTTACTGATGGAGCGCATGAGCAATGAGATTGGTTGGCAAAAGAGGCAAGCCATAAAGCCACCATAAGCAAATTGGAAGGACAAATCCGAGATCTTAAATTTGACAAAAGTGTACAGGCCACTGCCGATAAAGGAGAGAAGAAGAAATTGGCTCAAGAAAACAAGGCCCTTCGAGCACAGATCCAAAAAATGAAAATAGCTGCTGAGAATCAGGAAAGGAACCGAAAGGATTAAAAACTCATAAGTGGTCTTAGGAGGAAAGTGGCTGAGTGTGAGGATGATCTGGAAAAACCCGAGGATAATCTGGCGAGGGCCCGGGCATAGTTAGCAAAGAACATAAAGGGACGAGCAAAGTTTGTTCGGCAGTTAAAAAGGAAATATGAGGGAACAATCACCAATTTGAAGAAAAGGATAATTACCCTTGAAAATGAGATGGCCAAACAAGCTAAGAGCTTTAAAGCAGAAAGGGAACATTGCTATGCATTAATGGCCTAGTTAGAGGAAGATATGCAACAGTTGTAGGGTCAAAACCATCGTGATGCCCAGGTGCTAGAAACTAGGTCTCAGCAAACAGGGTGTTTGCTCCAAGAAAAGGGTATCATAAAGGAGAGGGTTAGAACAATTGTTGATTACATCATCATGAGGTGCCATGAATGTGAAGACATGACCGGAACCACCTTGTTTGCCGCGGTAATGACCTTTGTTCGCCAAATAATGAGTGACCTGAAGCGTCTTCAAGGGGATCTTGAGCATAGGCCCGTGGCGAGACCGACTGATGTCTCGTGGGCCCCTAGAGCAATTGAGGCACTTATGTATTCATGATTTTCATTCGAGTCTGTATTTTCACTTTTCCTCCAAAGTCTGTCAATTCTATTCGAGTCTATATTTTTATTTTTCTGTTGGAGTCTGTTAGTTCCCCTTTTCGAGTCTGTTGGTTTCTATGATTAAAATATGTAGGATGAGTGGTTGTAATCAAGATGTGTTTTATTTTATGAAAATTTGAAAAAGAAAAAAAACCCAAAAATGCTTGTTTTATTTGTTTTATTTTACAGTTATCCCCCAAAACTATTCTTGGTCTGATTCATGCGGTGTCATGATACGTAGTCAATCCCCATAGGATTCGATCATAACCGTAAAGAAAAAGAATAAAAGAAGGGAAAAGAAAAGAAAAAAAGGAAAAACAAGAAGAGAGAAAACAAGAAAAATCGTGGAAAGAAATGATGGCAAAACAAGAGAGAAAAATGAGGGAATAAAAAAATCCTTCTACTACCTTGCTTTGTGTTGACTGCCTTCCACGCACTGTCCCTGAACCGCTTGACTTTCTGACCAACTTTTAAATTTCCCAACATCCGGCGACCTAAATGTTTTTACACCCATGCTGTTATTTCATTTTCTGACCTTTTGTTTAAGCTTTTGCCTTTCCCACGACATTCCCCAATCATTTCACCGATGAAACTTCCGTTAATTCCCTGTGTCCCACTTAACATCAAGTTTTTTTTGACATGCTTTAACCACGTTGTGCTTTACAATTCTAGAAACCGGTAGTAAGCTTTGAAGTCCTTTCTGCTTGCATTGACCAAGACTAGTACTGAAACATCTCAACTAGATAAAACCCTCAAAAGAAAATGAAATGCGATGATTTTTGAGTCAAGGATAAGAAGAATCCAAAACCATATGGTTATTTCAAAAAGAGAAGGAAAAGAAACTTATCTGAGTGAGACAGCTGGTACCAATGGTTATGACATGCATTTTGAATTGATCGGCCCAATCTGTCCAAATAACCGACTTTCAATCGCCATACTTTGTTTCCCAGAACTTCCATCACTTGTTTGAATTACCCAGACCTTAACTTTGCTTTCCTGCGATACCTCGAAGCATTTTTCCACCCACAGACCTTTTGCCATTCAAACATTTTCCAACTCACTTTCGCCTCAAGGTGCCCGCGAGGATTTTCACCAATAAGACTCTCTCATTTATTTTCTCTCAGCTCCCGTCGCCTTACGGTGCCCGTGAAGGTTTTCACCAATAAGACTCTCTCATTTTTACTTTCGTTCTTTCTTGCTCGAACCAGAGTGTCGCCACTGATACGAATTGCCGCTACCTGCTCGACCTGGCATTTCTTAGAAATTGATCAAAAGGTCTTTCTTTGGACCGTAATGTAGGATTTTGGATTGGGTTACAAAGAAAGTTATAAAAGGCTCAAAACAATTCGAATAGGTTTAAATTACAACTTTCGGAATCCAATTTTCACAAAAAAAAAACAACTTCTACCCCAGTTTCTTGCTTGGGGATTTTTGGATTTCTATTTTGGTATGACTGAACCTCGGAGTAAGGCTGCCTACGTACCCTTTCGGGATCAAGTCAAACGTAGTTCACTGTACTTAACTTTTGTTGTTGTGTTTTTCTTTCTTTCCTTTTCTTTCTCTTTCTTTTTCCTTTTCCCTTTCCTTCTTTTCCTTTTCCTTTGTTTTTCTCTTCTTTCTTTTCTTTTGCTTTTCTTTCTTTTCCTTTTTTTCTTTTCTTTTTCTTTTCTTTCTTTTCTTTTCTTTTGTTTTTCTCTTCTTTCTTTTCCTTTTGTTTTTCTCTTCTTTCTTTTATGTTCGGCACCTGTGTTCCCTGATAGTGTCGTTGATTCCGAAAGAGGGGTATGAAAAATAACTAAGGCTCAAAGGGGATAACAAGGGATAAGAGTGTTTGGATAGCAGGACAAAACGCCTTCATCATCTCAATCTTTAAGATATGCCAAATACAAACAGATACACTCAGAAAATAGAGAAATCATACATAATATCTCTTGACTGCATCAGAATTGATGGCCATTTCTATACATTTTCCTTCCACATCTGTCAAATACAATGCTCCATTAGACAACACTCTGGTTATTATAAATGGTCCCTACCAGTTTGGGGCAAACTTTCCTTTTGCTTCAGCACAATGAGGCAAAATTCGCCTCAGTACTAATTGCCCGACTTCGAATTTCCTTGGACGTATTTCTTGTTGTATGCTCTTGACATTCTTCGTTGGTACAGTTGGCCATGACACACTGATGCCAATCTCTTCTCGTCAATCAAACTCAACTGCTCAAGACGGCTTTTCACCCATTCATCATCATCGATCTCAGCCTCTGCAATGATTCGCAGAGATGGGATTTCCACTTCTGCGGGTATTACTGCCTTGGTACCATATACCAATGAGTAAGGAGTCTCCACCACCGAGGTACGAACGGTGGTGCGATATCCTAACAATGCAAAAGGCAATTTCCCGTGCCACTGTCTAGATCCTTCAACCATCTTCCGGAGTATTTTCTTTATATTCTTATTGGCGGCTTCAACCGCACCATTTGCCTTGGGACGGTATGGAGTAGAATGCCTATGAGTAATCTTAAACTGCTCACATGTCTCCTTCATCAAATGACTATTAAGATTAGCCCCATTATCTGTGATGATTACCTTTGGAATCCCAAACCGACAGATGATATTTGAATGCACGAAGTCGACTACAGCTTTCTTAGTCACAGACTTGAACGTCTTAGCTTCCACCCATTTATAGCTACCAAAATAAACTTGTGCCCATTTGATGCTGCTGGATCGATTGGCCCAATAACATCCATGCCCCACGCAACAAAAGGCCATGGTGCGGACATCGTATGTAATTCCGATGGTGGAGAATGAATCAAATCTCCATGTACTTGGCATTGATGACACTTACGCACAAAACTGATACAATCCCGCTCCATCGGGAGCCAATAATAACCCGCTCAGAGAATCTTTTTTGCTAGAACATACCCACTCATATGCGGTCCACAAACTCTGGAATGTACCTCAGTCATGATAATTGTAGCCTGCCTTGCATCTATACATCTCAATAACCCGAGATCTGGAGTTCTTTTGTACAACATTCCTCCACTAAGGAAAAACCCGCTTGCCAATCGCCGAATCGTTCTTTTTTTATCACCGGTGGCCTGGATCAGATATACTCCCGTTATAATGTACTCTTTGATATCATGGAACCACGGCTCTCCATCAATTTCCTCTTCTATCACATTACAGTAAGCATGCTGATCACGGACCTGAATCTGCAATGGATCAACATAAGCCTTATCTGGATGGTTAAACATTGACGCCAAAGTAGCCAAAGTGTCAGCAACCTCATTATGAATCCTTGGAATGTGCCTGAATTCTATGGCCTGAAAATGCTGGCAAAGCTCATGCAGACACTGCCGATACGGTATAAGCTTCAAATCCCGTGTTTCCCATTCTCCTTGAATCTGGTGTACCAGTAAGTCCGAGTCACCCATGACCAAGACTTCCCGTACACCCATATCCACAGCTAATCTCAATCCCAATATACACGCCTTCATATTCTGCCATGTTGTTTGTACAGTAGAAACGAAGCCGAGCTGTAACAGGGTAATGCTGACCTGTTTCCGAAATAAGTACCGCTCCTATTCCCACGCCTTTCATATTTGCAGCCCCATCAAAGAAAAGTTTCCATCCCGACTTCTCAGCTTGTTCCAATTCATCAATGTGCATCACCTCTTCATCAGGGAAATAGGTTTTCAAAGGCTCATAATCTTCATCGATGGGGTTCTCAGCCAAATGATCGGCTAATGCCTGTGCTTTCATGGCGGTCTGTGTCACATAGATAATGTCGAACTCTGTAAGCAAGATCTGCCACTTTGCAAGCCTTCCTGTGGGCATGGGTTTCTGAAAAATATACTTCAACGGGTCCAAACGAGATATAAGGTAAGTGGTATAAGATGACAAATAATGTTTCAACTTCTGTGCCACCCAAGTTAGGGCGCAACATGTCCTTTCCAGATGAGTATACTTAACCTCGTAAGATGTGAACTTCTTGTTGAGATAGTAGATAGCCTGCTCCTTTCTGCCCGTAACATCGTGCTGCCCCAGTACACAACCGAATGAACTGTCCACAACTGTCAGATATAGAATCAAAGGCCTCCCTAGTTCTGGCGGTACCAACATGGGTGGGTTTGACAAATACCCTTTTATCTTATCAAAAGCCTCCTGACATTCATCAGTCCATTTGACCGCGGCATCTTTCTTTAACAACTTGAAAATTGGTTCACACGTTGTCGTGAGCTGAGCAATGAACCTGCTGATATAGTTCAATCTTCCCAACAAACTCATCACCTCGGTTTTGTTTCTTGGAGGTGGCAACTCCTAAATGGCTTTGATCTTCGACGGGTCTAATTCAATACCCCGCCGGCTGACTATAAACCCCAACAACTTCCCAGATGGCACCCCAAAAGCACACTTTGCAGGATTGAGCTTAAGATTGTACCTGCGAAGCCTTTGAAAGAACTTTCTCAAATCTCTGACATGGTTGGATTGCTGTCTAGACTTCACGATCACATCATCCACGTATACCTCGATTTCCTTATGTATCATATCATGGAAGATGGTTGTCATGGCCCTCATATAAGTTGCCCCGACATTTTTCAAACCAAACGGCATGACCCGATAACAATACGTTCCCCACGGTGTGATGAATGCCGTCTTTTCTACATCTTCCTTGTCCATCAGAATCTGATGATAACCCGCATAACAATCCACAAAAGAGCCAATATCATGTTTGGCACAATTGTCGATCAGTATATGGATGTTGGGCAATGGGAAATTATCTTTTGGACTTGCCTTGTTAAGGTCTCGATAATCGACGCACACCCTGGTCTTGACATCTTTCTTCGGCACAGGCACGACATTAGCTAACCAAGTGGGGTACCGTGTAACCTGAATGACCTTTTCCTCGAAATGCTTGGTAATCTCTTATTTGATCTTCATACTTATGTCCGTTTTGAACTTTCTCAACTTCTGCTTGACAAGGAGGAGTGTCGGATCAGTGGGTAATTTATGAACCACCAAATCGGTGCTTAGACCCGGCATATCATCATATGACCATGCAAAAACATCTTTGTACTCATGCAATACTTTAATTATCTCCTCCCTGAGTTGTGGCTCCAGAGGAATACTTATTTTAGTTTCCCGCACATTGCCTTGATCCCCTAGATTAACTGCTTCAGTGTCATTTAGGTTAGGTTTGGGTTTTTCTTCAAAATGACTTAATTCTTTACTAATTTCCTCATAAGCTTCATCATTGTTACAATCCAACCCATCATCACACTCGATTTCTTGTATTATTACTTCCGAGCTTGATTGGCTTTTAAAACTGGGCCGAAGATTCCTCATGCATGTCATATCATTGATATCAGCATAAAGAGAACTGTACAAAAAGAAAAGAAAAGAAAATGGAAAGAGAATTAGGGACGAAGAAAATTGCATTTCATTAAATGTAAAGATAACAAGGTTTTAACTCATCCAAACGGACGGAACATAGCAACTGGATTACAAACCCTGGAATAATCCAGGTGACAAAAGGAAAACAAAACCCACTACCATGACTCCCTCCGAATTGGAAGAGGAGTAGCTTCCCAATTGTTGATATTAGCATGTGGTCCAATGTACTGTATATCTGCTCCGCTTGACCCTTCCCCGGCCTCAACCGTGTTTGCTTCAGCAAATACTCTCTCAAACACCTTATCCAAATTCCCCTCTGCCCCAATCAATGAACCTGACACTTTTCCTAATGACTGTTTCTTGCTACCCGGCTTGACGAAGGACCTGGACAATCATGGAATTAGTTTGGGAAGCACCCAAGCTTTCTTTTTCAATTTACGGGCCCTTCTAACATCTGCCGCTGTTGGTTTGAACCCTAATCCGAAGGTGTCCAGATTTTTGGGCAAGGACACAGGTTGAATAATGCCCTGAAGTTTAGCCCCCAAACCTTTCCCTGACACGAACCCGTTATTCAGCATTTCTGATACTACCATGACGGTTGTAGCTGCCACCCTAGGATATGGCATGCTTTTACCCTCGGGCACTCTGCTCACCGGGACCGTGTCGAAGACCTGGTAAACCCATGGTCCCTTATCATCTTCAGTTTCTATAAAAGGCACAATGGCATCATTCATGGCGCATGTGGGATCTTCCCCATGTAACACAATTTCTTGTCTGTCCCACTCGAATTTGACCATTTGGTGCAGCGTGGAAGGCACGGCTTTGGCCGCGTGAATCCATGGTCGACCCAACAAAAGATTGTAGGATACCGCGGCATCCAACACCTGAAATTCCATAGTGAACTCGACTGGGCCAATAGTCAATTCGAGTACAATATCCCCTACTGTGTTTGTTCCCCCTCCGTCGAACCCTCGAACACAAATGCTATTTTTTCGGACTCTATCCTCATCGATCTTCAACTTGTTCAACGTGGACAACGTGAAAATATTAGCACTCGACCCGTTATCGATTAGTGCCCGCGTAACCATTGAACCTTCACACTTGACCGTCAAATAGAGAGCTTTGTTGTGTTCTGTGCCTTCCACAGGCAATTCATCATCAGAAAATGCTACTATGTTCACTTCAAAGATCTTGTTGGCAATTGTCTCCAGATGGTTCACTGAAATTTTGTCGGGCACATGAGCCTCATTCAGTATCTTCATCAAAGCTCGGCAATGCTCATCAGAATGAATCAATAACGACAACAACGAAATTTGGGCTGGTGTTTTTCTCAGTTGTTCAACAATGGAATAATCTTGTACTTTCATCTTTTTCAGAAACTCTTCTGCCTCTTCTTCTGTCACAGCTTTTTCAACTGGCACTGGATTGTCTTTAGTGCCCTTAGCCTTTCTCAACTCTTCAGGAGTGAAACAACGTCCCGACCGGGTTAGTCCGTGTGCTTCACAACTCTCTTCCTCAATTTCCTTTCCTTTGTATGTCACCACTACCTTGTCATATCTCCACGGTACAACTTTGCTATCAACCATGGGTAACTGTACTACCGGTTTTATGACAACCGGTTCTACGTAGGCCCCTTTCACAACCAACATGGGTGCAGATGATGACCCTAGTACCACTAACTTGACTGGCTCCAGCTTTTTTGCAGCCACAAATGGTCCCTTTCCCATTACCAACACTGGTTTGTCTTTTATTGCTTTTAACTAAACCACTGGCCTTGCACTCACTATCTTTTCTTTGGCTTCCGTAGAACGAATCACCATAACCACCTGCGAAGGTTTCTTAGGCTCTGTCCCCTTATGTATCAGTTCGATCATATTGGCCTCATAATGCGCTGGTAACGGATTTTGGTTGATGTTGGGGCCTCTAAAGCCTGTACTTCAATACAGCGATTATCAATGAGCTCTTGTATCGCATTTTTCAATTTCCAACATTTTTCGGTATCATGCCTCGGCATCCCTGAGCAATACTCGCAACTAATAGAATGGTCCAGGTTTCTGGGAAGGGGGTTTGGTGCTTTGGATTCAATTGGGGTCAACATTCCCAACTGTTTCAATCTATGGAAGAGAGCAGTGTAAGATTCTCCCAGCGGAGTAAATGTTTTTCTGTTTGGGGCCTTCTCACTTCTAAAAGCTTGGTTTAGGCATAAGTTGGTTCCTGGTCTGTTTGCCCTGGGCGGTGGATAGGTGTTTTGTGGGGGTGGATGTGTGTTTTGGGGGTTCGGTGCATGCCATTGCGAGTGCACCGGGGGCTGAGTGTAGGTCTGGACGTGGTGGATAGAAAAGTGTGGTTCCGGTGGTGAATAGTAGTGTTGCGGTGAGCCGTATGGGGTATGTTGGTAGTTTAGGTGGTGGGGTCTGGGTTGGTTGTAGTAGAGTGGAGGGTTATTGGGCCTAGACCAAGTACTAGCTTTAACTGTAGCAACTTCTTCTTTCTTCTTCTTTCCAAGCACACCACCAGTACCACTTTGGATGGCCTGGGTGGTTGCTTTCAACGCCGAGTAGCTCAAGATCTTGTTAGATTTTAATCCTTCTTCAATCATGGCTCCCATCTTTACCACTTCATTGAACGACTTTTCGGCAGACGTCACTAGATGACCAAAATAACTAGGTTCCAATGTTTGCAAGAAGTAATCTACCATCTCACTCTCCCTCATGGGAGGATCAACCCTTGCAGCTTGTTCCCTCCAGCGGAAACCAAACTCTCTAAAACATTCCCCAGGCTTCTTTTCCAGTTTTAACAATGACAAATGGTCGGGGACTATCTCAAGGTTATATTGAAAATGGCCAATGAATGCTTGTGCCAAATCATTCCATGTATACCATCGGCCAGGGTCCTATCTCGTGTACAATTCTAGCGCTGGCCCGCTCAAGCTTTGACCGAAATATGCTATTAACAATTCATCCTTTCCCCCAGCACCTCTCATTTTGCTACAAAAGCCACGCAGATGGGCTACTGGGTCACCGTGCCCCTCATACAAGTCAAACTTCGGCATTTTAAACCCCGCAGGCAACTGGACATCAGGAAAAGGGCACAAATCTTTGTATGCGACGCTGACTTGATTACCTAAACCATGCATGTTCCTGAAGGATTGCTCTAGGCTTTTGACTTTACGAATCACTTCCTCATGTTCTGTATTCTTAACCGGTTTCTCAACCTCTCCCTGGATTTCAAAATGGGGAGAATAGGTATATGGCTCAGGCGCTTTGAAAGTGGGTTTGGGGGGGTAATATTGGGTGTCGTGAGCTTGGAATAGCGGCTCATTGGACGATCTATGTAGTGGGGCTGGGGGAGGTGCCACAAAGACGGGAACCATGGGTGGTGGTGGGTTCTGTTTAGGAGGTGGAGCTGGGGGAGCGTATGAAGTGGTACCATAACCCTGGGCATGATAAGGGAAAGCTGAAGATGCATGGGGAGTGGTAGGCTCCTGAGCTTGAGCCAGGGGTGGGATGTAAGATGGGTTAGCAGGATATAGTGGTGTCGGATGTCCCTGAGACCATGCCTGATGCATTTCAGCCATTTGTGCTTTTAATTTCCTCATTTCTTCTTTCATAGCACCCACATCTGTTACCTCAACCTCATTTGAAGGGTCTACGACGCTGATTTCCGAATCCTGCCCTGTCCTTTTTACTTGATCTTTCGACCGGGTGTTGTATGGGTGAGTTGCCAGAATTGCCAATCAACTAACCACCTGCCTGGACTCACACATTTAGACAACCACTTTGTTAGTGATTAAGTCTTAACAGATTTAACAACCGCACGTTGGCATGAATGCACTTATACAGTTAATCATTTTTATTATGTGTTTGCTTGATCGCATGCGTCATCCCGGCACTTCGTTCCTTGTTTCTTTTTACCCTTTTTTCAAATTTCTTCACCTCATCCCTCTCTTGTGCTTTTTCTTTCTCTTTCTGTTTTTCCGCTCCTTTCTTTCTTTCTCTCTTTCTCGGTTTTCCTTCTATTTTCTTCTTTTCTTTTTCTATTTTTCTTACGATTATGGTCGAATCCTATGGAGATTGCCTACGTATCGTGACCCCGCACGAATCAGACCAAGCGTAGTTCGTGAAAATAAACACAAAAATAAGGGTGGAAATAAAATTTTCAACTTTCATTAATAAAACAAACTCTTACAAACTTAACACATTTGTTTTTGAAAGAAACTAACTGACGCAACCTAAAAGCAAACCACAGACTCTAAGACTGCAAACATACTTGACCCGGAAATATAACGGACATACAAAATACTGACTCAAAATGGTAGAAAATTACAGACACGGACTATGCATATTCTAATGCTTCAAACTTAGGTGTCCGCGGGGCGTCGTTCGGCCTCGCCGCGGGCCTAGGATCCAAATCCCTTTCAAGCTGCTCTAACTCATTCATATTTCGCTTCACATAGATCATCACTGCTGAGACAAAAGTAGTATGGGTCATGTCTTCACAAACCCGACATCTTCTGAAAATAGCATGAGCAATGGCTCTAATCCTGTCTTTTGTTTGCTTCTTTTCTATGAGCAAGCGTCTTATCTGATCGTTGTACGTCTTTAAAGCTCGAGAGTCCTGCAGGTGTTGGTCTTGCCGCCACTGCACTTCTACCTCCATTTGGGCCAACAAGTCGTGACAATGTCCACTTTCAATTTCAAAATCTCTAGCCTGCCTAACCGCTTTACCCTCAAGGGCAACCATTTTTATTTTTAAATTAGCAACAATTTTCTCATGGTCCCTTTTCAATTGATTCAAATATTGGCGACGCTCCTCTGTTCTTGTAGCCCACTGTGCTTTAAGTTCTGTCATGACATTCTCAGATTTTTCTAAATCATCCTGCCATTCTCTGACTTCGTTTTCCAATCTTTTTATCAATTGCTCATCGAATCGGCTCCTCAGTTGCTTATCAATGGTTATCTTCAACTGTCGGACTTGGGCCTTAAGTGCTTCATTTTCTCGAGCCAGTCTATTCTTTTCACCTTGATCCGTGGCGACCTTTACATTGTTCTCGAATTTCAGACTCTCAACTTGCTGCTTTAGTTTACCAATCTCAACTCGGTAGCCTTCTTCCTTTGCTAGCCAGTCCCACTGCTCTTGGGACGACTTGGCGAAATCTTCGAGATGAGGTCTTTTAGCCGGTCTCCCACATGCCACGTCACCTCTTAACCAATCGTGATACCCTGGGGCAACTTCCCCTTTGACCCTATCTGACACACAAGTGTTTGCCATCAGATGTTGACACTCACTCCAGATTTGGCGAACCTCTTCCTCGGGGAACCGACCGTCAGGACTAATTTCGACCACCTGGGTACTCAAATCTTCATCTTTCGGTACTACTTGATATCTCCCGAGTTGCCTCAGAACCCGATATGGTGCATAGGGCTGGATGTTTTTGAGTCCCATCAGCAAAAAATGCGGCCGGGCTGCTGGCTTATATAGGACTTCTTCGACAGGCAGCCATCCAAGCACCCACTGTATCTGGCTGGCATTGAGGTCCCGAAATAATAATGCCCAGGTCGTGACTCCTTTAGGTAGACTAGCCCCTTTGATTCTTGTGTAAAATTCACCTATACAAGTTTTCTCGACCGAACCATAACTCAATAACTGAGAGCGAGGGCACAAATGCTCAGTCATCCACATTTGTAACAGCAAGTTACATCCCTCAAAAAATTTGCCCCCAGCTTTACACGCAGTGAGAGCCCGGAAGATGTCAGCCATGATCATAGGTTCTAAAGTGCTTTTCCCCATGGTTTGCAAGGTACTGACGACTCCCGCTACTTTCAAATCAATATTACCATCTTTCCTTGGGAATATTATGAGGCCCAAAAAGGCTATCATAAATGTCACCCGTCTGTGTTCCTCCCATTTTTGTCGCCTATTTCTACTGCATAGCTTAAAAGCTGAATTGTTGAACCCACCCACATGGGCATATCTATCATAGATGAAGCGGAAACTGCAGAAACCCTTTGCAAAATCTGGATGATGAACTGCTCGGGGTATTTTCAAAGAATCCAAGAATCGGTGTATGGTAATGGCCCTAGGAGCAATCAAATATTTGAACCTCAATGAAGCTTGATCACTTCCAATATACCCCACTATTTCTTCCAATGTCGGGGTGAGCTCAAAGTTTGAGAAATGAAATACATTATGTGCCGAATCCCAATGGGCGACCAATGCCCTGATAATATCCCCCCGAGGCTTAATGTTTAATAAATTCGGAAGGTCTTTCAAATATTTTTTCACTTCGTCTTGCCCTTCTTTGCCTAAATCGTTCCACCATAATTGCAGCTTAAAAGGGATTTTGGTCATTATTGAAAAGGGCTCATTTATCATCGTGCTCATCCTACACATTTATTAAAGCATTTAAGCAAAAGAAAACTCTTGTTCGACTCAACAAAAAAACTATCTATATCTGCGACTCGAAATTACCTATATATTTTCAAGCGAAGAACTTGACTTTCAAACATGGCCTTTCAGTGCTTTGGGAAAGAGATTTTAAGGCTATTTATGACAAGACGGCTCTACTTAGCTTCTTTTTTTAAGATAAAAATAAATAAAATAAAATAAAAAAATGAAAACACAAGACCAAAGGTGGCTATCTATGCAAGGTCAGCCTTCCGGCGTTCCGTTTGGGAACATTTGGCTAATTTTGACAAAAACGGCATTACCTGATTTATTTATGACAAAATTTAAATTTTGATATGTTCTGGTTATTTTTTGCAAAAAGGGAAAGTTGGACCCGATGAGGGTTGCCTACGTATCTCACGCCCTGTGAGAATCAAACCATGCGTAGTTCGGGAAAATTAACCGAACTATTTTAAAACAATACTCTTTTCCATTCATTTTTTGGCATTTCATAAGCGAATAAAACTATTTTTAGAAACGAGACTCTCTTTTTTCTTTTTCTTTTGAACAAATAAAACAACCTATTTTTCCAAGCTAAAAAAAAATAACAGACTCTTTTCTTTTTCATTTTCCACAAACAATAAAACAACCTATTTTTCCAAACTAAAAATAAAAGACTCTTTTTTCCTTTCCTTTTTCAACAAATGATGAAACAACTTATGTCTCTCGAACTAAAACAAAGACTCTTTTTATCCTTTTCTTTTCAACAACTAATTTTTCCAAAATGAAAGACTCTTTTTTCTATTTTTCTTTGCTTTTTTTTAGTAAAACAAAATAAAACATTTTCCTCTTTTTTTTATTATTTTCTCAAAATTTCGGCAGAGTTTCGCCAGTAATTGGTCATTGATTTTATTTCTAAAATAATCAATTAACTCCCTAATTGATATTTCTCTTTTTTTTCAATTTTTCAACATTCTCGAGATTTAGAAACTGGTCAACATGCAGGTTTGAAACAAATATATGTACAGAGCAAGTAGGATGCATCAGGATGGTCTTTTCATTTCAGGTTGCTAGTCCTAGACGGACTCAACCCCTGTGTTGAGTCCCCTAAGTCAAATGCAACGTGATGCAAATAAGCGTTCTTACTAGGGATCCGGCATGAAGTCACGTTATTCTATGTTTAAAACCTGGGTCAGTGTTCTAGACTGTGTACCCGAGCGGACAACTCAAGTCGAGGAGGGGGCAACTTACCGGGAACCAAAAGGCCATCCGGCTTCGTAACTTGTCCGGCCTCTTTCTTATTTCAAGGTATGACACTAACAGAATAGGGAGTCTCAACCAGTAAGCACATCCCTGGAGGTGAAGAGAGAGGGGTGTCGGCACAGTTTATATATAGTTCGGATAATCAAAGCGGTAACATTTAGCACACTCAACATAAAACATATAGGAAAACCAGATACAATTAAATACAACAATTTATCTAAGCTCTAATTCTGAACCCTGAACCGGAGATTCTAGGTTCGGTCCCCAGCAAAGTCGCCAGAGCTGTCATACCTCCTTTTTCACCTACACCCCCGGAAGAGGAGTGTAAAGGAGTTTTTCCAAATAAAGGACAATCGGAACGGGATTTAGGAATTAATTATTCAGAGTCGCCACTTGGGAGATTAATGGTGTCCCAATTCACCGGTTGAATCCCGAACCGAGGAAAAATATGACTCTGTTACAGTCTACGAACCAGAAATCCGAGTAAGGAATTCTGTTAACCCGGAAGAAGGTGTTAGGCACTCCCGGGTTCCGTGGTTCTAGCACGGTCGCTTAACTGTTGTATTTGATTTTATCTGATTTTAATACATGTTAACTTATATGCTTTTTGTTCGTAAACCGCTTTATTGTTATTTATTTTAGCAGAATTGCGACGTTGTGAAAATGCATTTCGATCCACGTCACAATCAATGCGCCCGTGGTTGTCAACACGTTTTGACTTCGTCGAGTTTTGGATTTGGGTCGCATCAATGCGCACCCGAGTTTAAGAAGGTACTTTAATTAAAATCGCGCCTAAAGATTCTAACGTATTGTTATTTTGGAGGAAGGTGGTGAAATTCACTAAACAACCTTTCCAAATCTAAATAGTGAGATAATTATGCTATTAATTACTTAAGGATCTTAATTAGTTAAGGCCAGTATTTTATTGAATTTGAATTTGAACATCCAGGAAGAAATGCTGAGAGAATGGGCTCAGAGCCCATAAGGTCCAAATCATGCCATTGCACATGCTGCAGGCGCAGACTCCTAGAGCTCTAAGCATCGGGCCTAACGCAGGCCAAAATTTTAACTTATTGACAGGTATTTGTACAGCCCAGGGATCGAGCCCTTGGGGCACCTTTTGATTTAACTAAATTCTTAAGCATTAATGCACCTAGGCCCCAATTCAATTTATCACCTAACCAAAAAATCTAGGCTACCTGTTAATACGTCAGGCCCAAAAATTGGCCCAGTACGAAGCTGTTGAATGTACAATTCACATTAAACCAAAATTAAAAGACGTCACGTGTATTGAACTCAAAATTAATTGCAACTTTGCAAATTTAACTTCAGCAGACTGTGGAACTTAAGCAAAACTAAACACTACAATTACATAAACATTAAATGCACAGTCTGAACAGTTTAGATATGGTCTGAATTAATAAAACTCAATCCCAACAAATCAAATACATATAGTTGTTTATCAATCAGCTGATTACAGCTATATGCGTCCAACGAACACAGATTGACCAAAGTGATTACATTTCATCCCACATTGCGATTACATCAAGGGATTTTTGAAAATGTACCTGGAAATTGGAATGTAAATAGAGAAGAGGAGATTACTAGCAGTAACAGTTCAGCAGCTCAGAAACTAAGGTAATATCCCAGTCACAGTTAGTGAAGGAGCATTTCAGTCCACCCAGATTCGATCAATTTAGCAGAAATGAGTTGAAATGCAGGGCAAACTCAATGAATCAACCCAACACACATTCAGACATATCAACCATTTAAAATCCTAGCTAAATGATTCCCAGTTTTACTTGTTTGATTTTCAAAAACCACTCGACATTAAATCAGGAAAGTGCTGTGACTCCACTAATGGAACTTCAGATCTGGAGACTGCAGAATATGTTTTGTGGAATTTTTAGGATGAAAGTTCCAGTCCCCCCCTCTCAAGGCACTTTATTCCCATTTTATAGGTGATACAAGAGAGTCAGTCAGATTTTGGGTATTCTTTTTAGTCCCTCCCCTATTTTCAATTTGGTCCCTCTATTCTTAACTTGCTAAACAAGTAAATGCATCACAATTATTAAAATCTACACTTGTACCCCATTCTAGAAGGCCCTAGGGTATTCTTCTACCCATACAATACCTATACTGCCCTTTCATATGCTTTGAAATTACTATTCCTATCAGAACTACCCTTTTCCATACCCAGACTACCCCTGAAGGTTCCTCAAAGTTACTGAACTTACCCTCATTCTTAACAGCTATAAACAATACCCTAATCCAATCTAAAACTAACTTAAATTGATTAATTAGCACTCAGAAATCAATTAATCAAACTGACCAAACCCAATTGTTCAATTATATTAACTCAATCAAACTAAATGAAAAATCAAACCAAGCTTAAGCTAACATGAACAACATTAAATGAACTGACACTAATTCTTAACCCATAAATTTACAATCATTTGAACAAATATCAACTCAGAACTAATCAACAATTGGCAGAATTATACTAATGCACAAAATAAATCGTACATTTAACAGAACACTTAATGAAACCAAAACGGTAATTAAAACTTCAACCATGAAGTAAAAAGGAACAGTAAAAACTCACAGAAGCACGAGGAACTCCGGCCAGTCAGAAACGTCTGAATCCTTTCAGATTTTTGACGCGTAACATCCCTAACCATGTGTTCTTACAAGAGAACACATGGTCAAGGATACTACGGTTCGAAATCACAAAGATTTGGTTTAGGGTTTTGGCCAGAAATTCTTAGATCTGAGATTCGAGCCGTTTCACAGAGATTGGAATGAAAATAATCATGGATTAGGGTTGAGGGAAGAACGGGGATTATGTGGTGTGATTTTGGGCTGGTTCAGATGAACCTTCGATTTGACCGAAAACTTCAAACGAAGATTCGACGAGCTCCGGCAACATTCGAGAAAAACTAATAACGGGAATGGAAAGAGGGATTCATGGAGGATCTGTGGTGTTAATCTGGGGGTGAACGGCGTAGGTTGCGTTCACCGCCGGCGAGGGATTTAGGGGCGGCGCAGATTAGGGTTTGAGAGGAGAGGTGGGGTGAGGAAGACGAGGGTCTGGGGTGGGTTTTCGGACCCTTTTAAATCAGGAACCTCGTTAGTTCCGGACCGTTGGATTGATGAGATCCAGCGGTCCTGATTCAGAGACCACGAAACGACCTCGTTTCGTTTAGAAGAGTGGGCGGACCGGGTAAGGATTTGGGCTGGACTGGTTTGCAATAAAGTTAAGGCGTTTGGGCCTAAAAAAATTCTTTTGATTTGGCCCAAACTTGGCCAGCCCTTTGCTTCTCACTTTAATTTCCTTTCTTGTTTTTTTTTATTTCATTTTATCTAATTATTTTCCACTTTGTAATTTTGTAATTATTTTTTCTAATTTTATAGAATTGCAACAATTAAAATAAAGTCCTAATATACTTCAAAACTAAAACTGACTAATGCCTAAAATTGTTTAAAAACTATTTCATGACAAATTCATAATAAAAATCATTAAAATGCGAAAGTGAACTAATTTTTGTGATTTTCATGTTTTGTTTTAAAACAAATTAACCCTTAATTGATACTAAAACCTAAATGCAAAAACGCATATTTTTGTACTTTATAAGAATTAACATGCGCAAATAGAATGCAACAATTATCAGAAAATGACACCAAAATGCACAAAAATTGTAAAACAAAATAAAGAAAAATTATTTGTTTGGGATTTTGGGAATAATCATATTTAGGGCAAAAACCACGTGCTCACATCATATTCAATCTCTTACCAGTTGTGTTCTGGATGTAGGTATTATTTTTT
Source organism: Nicotiana tabacum (assembly GCF_000715075.1). Classification (NCBI taxonomy): domain Eukaryota; kingdom Viridiplantae; phylum Streptophyta; class Magnoliopsida; order Solanales; family Solanaceae; genus Nicotiana; species Nicotiana tabacum. Next base: position 62,118,204 of record NC_134099.1, on the reverse strand, counting down.
TTTGAATAAAATATAATTTTGGAGTTTGAATTCTTACAACTGAGCTATATCACATGATCTAGAGTAAGAAGAAAGAGTGGTAGTCCTAAACGCCTTGTAGCCTTCTGCTTATAAGTGTGGTGCACAACACACCAATGTACAAGACTCTACTAGACACGACTTGTAGACTCTCTAGGACAGAACTACTCTGATACTACTTTTGTCACGACCCAAACTGTTGGACCGTGACGGGCACCTGGTGCCTTACCCAACCGAGTACCAATATAACATATCTTTCTTATTATACCATCATGGGTAAATGGGCTAGAAGGGCCGTCACGATATAACCAGAATAAAACATAAGGGAATACTCGACATAGGAAGACCCAACATAGAATACAAATTTATACATGTGACATACGGGCCTATAAGACCAAAATGATCACTTGTACACTCAAAACATAGGCCAACAAGGCCATATAATCTTTCATATATGTGACATATGTCTATAAGCCTCTAAGAGTACATAAATATCATATAGGTCGGGATAGGGCCCCGCCATACCAATCACTACATGTCCAAAGCATACTAACAAAATAGGCAACTCCTGAGCAAATGGAGTGCACCAACACCTTCCGTTGAGCTGATAGCCTACTAGGAGGACTATCAACCTATCTATCGGGACCTGCGGGCATAAAATACAATTTCTCCAGGCAAAAGGGATGTCAGTACGAATAAAGTACCGAGTATGAAAGGCAGTATATAAAAGACATGAAAGAAACTTGGAGTAAAGGAATCAACCTGTAAGTCTGAATAGCTCTGTGAATCATGAAACATCTATACTATCATGCATATGCGTGTAAATGTCATATTATTCTTAGGTATATATATACATAACATTATCAAGCCTTTGAGGTCATCCCATCATATTATCTCGACCTCAGTGGGCGAAATCATCAACGTATACTAGCTAATCAGGTGGTGGTGGGTATATAATACCGTAACCTTTCCCCATATCCCATATACATATAATATATACATATATAATGCCATATAGTCATGGGTCAATGTACATGTATAAATGAATGCAATGCATAAGGAAGCAAGTTGATAAGATCTCTCGAAATGTCATAAGATCAATATGCCTTCGGTTAATATCATGAAATAAACTTTATCAACTTACGTATTTTCTAAGACCCATGAACATACGCTATATTAATAGGACATATGTGGAATCAAGAACATAGGTACCCCTAGTACTTCTAAGAATAAAGTCATTTGTGAAAGTTCCGTGTTGATCGTTTCATTTATGTCATATGGATTATACCAAAGGAAAGAAGGAATAGCCTTAACATACAATAATCCCATTGAGTCTTTAATACCTTCCAAATAAGTCTTCAAATAACTCAACTCAATCTACCATAACATAAGGGGTTTCAAAATCAGTGTTGAGTAAAGGCTAAGTCTGTAACTTAAGCTAGTAGCACGTTTACATAAATTCAGCAGCATCTCCCTTGTAAAAAAGGCCTCCTCCAATACCATATACCATAAACAATAACCAGATCAATCCAACAACATATGAGTATCAATGACAAGATACCATATAACAACAACAAGTCACAACTACTTCACGACGAGCGACAAGCTCCGATTGGAACTGTATACCCCATATCACCCCTTATAGACTTCTTACTTTAACTTAACAATATAATTAACATGATTATAAAGCCATTCACCAATGATTCCAGCCTTATACCATATTTTTGTAAAAAAGAAAATAAACTATAACTCCAATTATCCTCAATTAGCAACTTTATTCACTAGTTCATGTCTAGTCTATCCATTTAACTTAATCAACATCAAGATAACCTTAAGAACATGCAAGAACATAATATAAATACCGCCTGTAGTAGCTTCAAGTCAAAATTCAAATTATAATTAGCTTACAACAGTCCTCAATGACAATATAATACCATAGAAGTGACTTAAGCTAATATTCATTTCCAATCTCAAGTTTCATATGTTTCTTTCATCAATTCACTTAATAAAAATATATACATGAATAAAAATAGAAACCATATCATAATCAAGTTATTTCCCCAATTTTCATCCACAAAAACATATATATAACCTTAAAATAACCCAAACAAAAAATAACAACATATCTTCCCCTTTCAAGTGCAATCTTGTGCTCTTTCACTCCATCACCACAACCAACATGTTATTAACCTTAAACACCATCAAGAGAATGTTAAATATACCTTAGGCAGTAGATAACATTCTAACCCTAAGATTAACTTAGCTCATCATCATCCATATTCACATCACAACACCATAGAGGGGTTATTCTTCACCTTTGGTTGACTTTGATGTTGGATTATGGTGTATTTTTTTGAATTTATTTGGAGCCTAGGGGGAATGTGTTTGGGATTATTTGGAGAGTGTGAGAATGGGAAGAGGTTGAAAAATGAGCAAATCTCATCCCATAAACGAGTTAAAAATAAGTGAAGGTCGGTCACCGACCAAGTAGGTCCAATAGGGGCTGCTTGTACAGTCTCACAAAAATACAAATATCTATCTACTACGATGTCGTATGGACAAATGGTTTGATGCATTAGAAACTAAACTCATAGATCTTCAGTTTTGTAGGTGTGTAATTCCATAATTCCAAGTACATTGGGAGATAAGCTCATCTAAATTTGACCTAAATTTCAGCACATTTATGAATGTAACTTGTGATGAGCATTGCCAACTTTTGATCCACAACTCACTTAACTTCAAAACATAATACACGACTATCGTACGACTAAAATAAATTATAACGTAATCTCCTTATCAAGTTAAGAAACCTAGTGTCACCCCAAAAGTGCATATTTTAATATTCACAACTTGTCGACATTCCATGAAACTTATTTTCTTCAATTTGTTTGGCTTATAAGCTTTTCAACCCTCTTGGTACTTGTTATCCATGATCTTAAAGTATTGAAACATATAAGGTAACATGATTAGCGTACTTTATGTACTTTCAAAGACTTTCTCATTGATGAGCTTACATCAATTGACATACGATGTACTCTCACAAACACAAACATGTGGTGTAACAATTGGATCACAAGGATTCGAAAGCTCTACGCACTAAAGCTACCATGTTCAGCTTTGTCAAGGGGAAATTTTTCAAAAGATTTTTCTTCAGCCCACTAGCTAGGTGCTTAGGTCTGGGGGAGACCAAATACACCATGAAATCCAAGGGCACTTGCGGAAACCACTCAGGGGCAGAATCCCTGGTTCAAAAGTTAATCAGAGCCGATTTGTCATGTCCTAAAACTCAATATGTTGTGACAACACCTATCATAATACTAGGCAAGCCAACGACCATAAGTAACTACGTATCTTTAAATTAAAACCAAGATAAAACATGTTTAACAATATTAACTCTTATAAATAGTTGATAAGAAATACCACGACTCAAATTTAAAATTCCCCAAAATTTGGGTGTCACTAAGTACAGAGCTACTAAATATCAACATAGTCAAAACTTCTAATACAACTGTCTAGAAAGATATAACAATGCTAAACAAAAGGGGAGAAGAAAGAGAGTCGGGGTCTGCGAATGCCAAGGAAACTACCTCAAAAGTCTCCAGGCCAGAAGTGCTCCAAATCTAGCAACCACCGTGCCCAGAAGTACGTGGATCTGCACACGAAGTGCAGAGTCTACTATGAGTACAATCGAACCAATATACTCAGTAAGTATAGGACTAACCTTGGGCTCAATGTAGTGACGAGCTCAAATAGGTACAGTCCAAATCCAGATTATAATAGTGCATATATGACAGGAAAAATGACAGTAATAACTCAGAGAAATCTCATAATCAGTTTGTACATAGTATAGAAATGTAGACATGGTTTCAAGTTTGAAAGTTTAAGTATAACACAGATAAAATATTCCAAGTGTGACTGAAATGAGGAATGTTACATCTCTATATCTACATGTCAAATGTGAATGTCACATGTAATGCATCAAAATGATTGTTGTGCCCCCCTTTTTTCTTGCAAAAGCGGGTTTCGATATTCACGGGGTGTAATGACTCATTTCCTATTAGGAATTGGGTATTTGAAGAGTCACCACCTAACAGATTATGGTGCATTAGGGCACCTAGAGCGATTAACTCTTGGGTTGGTTTGCATTACCAGAGATTAGGGTAAGGGCTCGAAGTAACCTCGAGGGGAAGGTATTAGGCACCCCTCTTGGTCCACAACTGTGGGTCCTGACCGAACTTATATTCACAAATTAGTCCATATAAGCAGTTGAATCAAACAAGTTGCAAGTAAAGCACATTGGATAACTCAAGTAGTAGGATATAGGTTTAAATAAAGTAAGGATTTGGTAAAGAGGGGTCCTAGGTTGATCATCCTATAGGATCACCCCGCACAATGTTTGGTCAACACTCCTCAATGAGGGGATACACGTGACATTAACGCGTAGTCATCATATCCCATGTCTACCCTTCCCATCCCCTTATTGGTCATGCAAAGTGAGTGTTCGATCAATGATTCCTATTGCGTGCTGCTACCCGTCCCTTCTTAATGGTCCTGGAGGGAGTTAGGACCTCTACTTATAGGTAGTTCTAGATGTACCCATAAGGTTTATAAAGGCAAAAATTCTAAGGCGACAGTCAAAATATTTAGGACTTTTACACATAATGGGAGCAATTAAGAGGCTCAGAATTTCCTCCTCAAACAAGCATACAAGCAGCATGACTCAAACACAGTAAGGTCTTTTATTAGTCAATGCCCTAAAGCAGGATATCTAAGTGAATATGCAGAAACAGACAAAACTTTTTATACTTAGAAGTTATACCCTAGTAGTTACCTAGGGACTCTTTTTAAAAGCCTGATAGAATCAGAAACGTTAAGCGATATAGACAGTTTCAGAGAAATGCAATTTTGAAAATGCCCTAAGGCTTGCCTATATGTAGAATACTGGTGCCTGTATTAATGCAGAAACAAATAGATTTTTGAAATAGACTCCTTTAATAACTATAGGCATGATATCTAATGAGGTTGAGGCAGTTTGAAAGAACTTGCTTCAGAAAATGCTTAATACTGAACAAGACCAGTTTAAAAATGAACTAGGCGTAATGAGGTTGATTTATTAGACGAAACTAAATTATCAAAAAGTATTGCGAGTAGAGATCCCTATAGGCATGATATCTAGGTGGATTACTGATTTTAATGGATTTGCAGCAACATACAGAAATACTCATTATAACTTGAATCAGAATTGAGTTCTCTAGGCATGACATCTATTATTGAACTGATTTTAAGACATGATTGTTTGGAACCTATAAACATGGTTTCTAACATGAAAAAATGCAGAGTCTTGTAAACATGATTTCTACTTGATGCAAACAAACTTAAAAGTGAAATCCTACGGATATGATTTCTATTAGGCAAAGCAATCAGATTAAAGAGTAAAACCCTATGAGCATGTTTTCTATTGAGATAAGCAATACGACTTTAAAAGTAAGGTCATAAGAGCAGGATTTCTACCCATATTACCCCATAAAGTATGCATCTACCCATCCCTTTTACTAAATACCCCAAATATCTGTTTACAAATTATTACAGACCAAAGAATAAATTATATAAGTAAAATAGAAAATCAAGAAGCTATTCTATAGGGAGCCTTCAATCAGGCCCAGATTTCCCAAAGCCTCCAATGGTCTCATAAGCCTCAGTTCCATAGACAAAACCAGAGTCTAGGTGCATCAAAGTTCCCTAAGGATCTCAAGGATCCCGGGCAATGCTTACACCTAGACTTAGTAAGCAAAGAATTGAACAAGTGTAGTGTGGAAAGGCCAGCCTCAGTATGCCAGAGTTCAGTGGGTTCTCAAAAGGATCCCAAGGCAGTACACATACTAGAAGGGACATAACTTATTAACTAGGAGAAGAGTGAGAAATGAAGGACACAAGTTGAAAAGGTTTTAGTAAGACTGTACTTAACAAAAGTCCCTTTTGAAAGGAATTCAGTAAAGCAACAGAGATTGTTTGAAAAAGAGATTGGAGTAGTCAACAAAGTTCAAACACCTTAGGATATGATCATACATAGCTAGTTCACAGAACCAAGTGAATTCAGTAGTCACACATAGGGGTCAAGGGGTTTGGGACACATAAAACATTTGGCTTCAAACACATAACCCAACAAAGGTCTTAGGACTGGTTTAGACATGCTCAGAAACAACTGACACTGGCATAGTCATAGAACCAGTCATGCAGAACACAAACACATAGAGGGGTGATAGGGATTTAGGGATCCATGGGATATAGGATGGTAAGCATACAATAAGTAAGAGACAATTGGTAAGGCATGCTCAGTAACACACATAAGGGGAATGTACTAATCTAAAAAAATAGGGAAGACATAATAACATGATGCTAATGTAGCTCTTAACTACAAATTTCACAACAGAACCACAAATAGAAGCAAACTAGAAATAAGAGAAACTGAAACAATCGGAGAAGCAGATTGTTGTTGGAACTTTAAATTAAAACTAGGTCATACCAGTGAAGAGGGGATTAAGCAGAATGATAGAACAAGAGAGCGCAAATGGTTAGCCTTGGCTTGCAGCCAGCTAACAGTAGCAAATAAAACAAGAGAGAACAAAGATTTTTTAAAGTAGTAGAGATAGTTTTTGAACCAAAGTGTTCGTGTCTGTGTTAATGAAAGAATGGAGTATTTATAGTTGAAAACATGTAGTAAAATAAGGTATAAATCATAGTAGCATGGTAATTAAGGAACTCAGAATCAGTCAGTCAGACATCAAGGCAAGTACTTCTTAAGTTAAGTGAATCAAATCAAATGGTAAGATTCAGTATCATATAAGGCAAGAAAAAAAATCAGTACATGACTAAATAAGGAAAGAATCAAGGTTCAGGAAGCATAATGTAGTCAATTAGGACTAGGTTAAAAAAACTCTAATTAAGGAATGATTTAGTAAGAACAAAGTATCACAGCAAATAAGGTAGGGGATCAATCAATTTAAACAGACGAGGCATAGTTTTAGAGTTTTAAAAGAAAATCTTCCAATCAAACCATCTATTAAAGAAATCAGAATTAATCGGGAGGGATTCATGATTCTATATTTCAACATATAAATAGAGAAGAATAAACAGATGTAGCAAACAAGCAAGGTTAGCCATGTCGACAGAAAGAAGCAAGAGATGAACAATCAATATGAATACACTTATATAGAAGTGATATAAGCAGGATAAGGACTCAGTAAAATCCATTTGAAGCATGGTAACCACAGAACTTAACGGGCATCGAGTAGTCATGCTAACACACAGAACCAAAACAAAGAAGGTCTAAAAAAAGATTAGGGCTTTTGACAGAGGCGAGTTGAAAAAGTAGTAAGAACATAGAATTAGTCAAGATATGCAAGGAAAGAGGTTTAAAAATAAAGAAAAGTCAGTTTAAACAAGTGTCGAAGAAACTCTGAGAAACCCTAATTTTAAAGAAGTAAAAGCAGTTTAAAGTTGATGATTTTTCAAAAGAAGTTTGAGAATAGTGTAAAACATAGAAAGAAACAGACTTAAATCGTTAAAAAGATCACAGATCTGAGAGATACAAATTAAAGTTAGGGATTCAAAGGAAACCCAAATAGAAATGGAAGAACCTGTTTAAACTTCAAAGATCGTAACATATATGGTGTGATTTTGCCCAAAATCACACCGGAGAAACTGTGAACACCCAAACCAGAAACCCTAGATACAAATCGGCATGGCCCAGTTCCCTTGAAGGCATCAGAGATGATGAGCAAGGCGATTAAGGGACCATTGGAGGCTTGGGGTTGAAAGATGGTCGCCGGAGATGGCCGGAGAGGGAGGCAGTGGTTGAAGAAAGATTAGGGTTAGGTTGAGAGAGAAGAGAGAGAGGAGAGCATCTGAAGGTGGCAGATTTGGGAAATGACCTAGGGTTAGGGGGTTGTATAAATTAAAAAAGGTAAGAAATGATGTGGGCCGTTGATCTAGGAGATCAACGGCCAGGATTTAATCGGGTAAATGGATTCCAGGTTTGGGTAAGAGTTTGTAGGGACCTGGGTCAGGTATTTTAATCTGAAATTGGGCTGGGGACTAGGTCCAATTTGTCTAAAATTGAAAGCCAAATCTGGCTATAAATTAAATAGCCAATATTTTCTATTTAATTTATAATAAATAATAAATAGTTTTCTGAAACTAGTTTTCTATACCAAAATGATTTAAAATATGTAATTACTGTTTTAAAAATATAGGGTCCAATTTTACACATATAAAATATAATTATACATTAAAATGGGCTAACATTGCAATTATATGCAATTTAGCTTTAAAAATACTAAATGTAATTATAAAAATGCATGAAATTATATTAGACATATTTTGGTATAAGTATAGAAATTAAATGAATAAATCATCATAACAATAATTTTGGGAATAATTATTTGTGATTTTATGAATAAAAGGGGAGAAAATAAATCAATTGAAATCCTTAAAATTATGGAAAAAATTATAAAAACCTTGTGCATGCTTATATATGCATATATATATACTATTTTGAAGGTATTTATGCATATTTAAAATATATAGGGAAAAATTGGGTATCAACAGCTTCCCCTCTTTACCCGGGAAAGATGAAAGAGTTTTCGGGTAAAGAAATGATGGCCAATTTTGACCGGATGGGATATTTCAAAAGATGGAGGCTGAACTCTAGTTTTCGAGTTGCCTACATATCCCTGGTTTTACAGGAATCAGTCCATGTGTAGTTCTGGATTCACTTGCGGAGTATGCCGATGAAACTACTGCAAGAACGAACACGAGATGTGGAAGTGGCTATAATGAGCGGTTAAGGCTCGGGACAATTGGAGGGAACTGGAGTGAGATCGCTCCTGCTAGGATAGCAGTTGCTTGCTAGTTACCTATAGATAAATGATGCTACAAACGTATTTGCGAAAATTTAAACATGATGCAAATTCCCTTTGGACAATGAAGGTTGTCTTCGGACGGTTAACGATGACGTCCTTGGACCATGACGTCCTGGGCCATGAATTGTTTAGCGAGGGATTCGCAAGCCATGAAATGGTGTTCTCAGGCCATGAAAATGGTGCCTCCGAACCATTACGCCTTTGAATAATGATATGCAAATTTGAGAGATCCTCAGGCCATATCATGATGTCTTCCTGCTATGAGGATGGTACCTTTAGACTATGACGCCTTTGGACAAATTGGCGATGTTTTAGCCTATGATATGTAATAATATGATGTAACAAGATAAGGCTTAGTCTTGCGAAGTGGAGGGCAGAGATTAGCCCGATTGAAAAGAAAGTAGATAGTAGTAGAAATAGAGCGATATCCGTGCAATGAAGGGACAATGCTTAGTCCCGTGCAAGTGGGGAGGCAAGGATTAGCCTTATGTAAATATGACGTTCGGGGTTAGACTCATGCAACTATGGAGTCAAGGATTAGACTCATGAAAAAGTGGATTCAGAGATTAGACTCATGCAAAAGGGAGGCAGAGGTTAGCCTCATACAAATATGGAGTCCGGGATTAGACTCATGCAAATATGGAGTCAGGCATTAGACTCATGCAAGATTGGAGACAGGACTTAGTCTCATGCAGAGAGAATGCAGTGCTTAGCCTTATGAAAATATGGAGGTAGAGCTTAACCTCATGCGAAGAGAAGGTAATGCTTAGCCTTATGCAAATATGGAGCTCGGGATTAGACTCATGCAATATTGGAGATAGAGCTTAGTCTCATGCAGATAGAAGGCAGTGCTTAGCCTTATGCAAATATGGAGGCAGAACTTAACCTTATGCGAAGAGAAGGCAGTGCTTAGCCTTATGCAAATATGGAGCCCGGGATTAGACTCATGCAAGATTGGAGACAGAGCTTAGTCTCATGCAGAGAGAAAGCAGTGCTTATCCTTATGCAAATATGGAGGTAGAGCTTAACCTCATGCGAAGAGAAGGTAGTGCTTAGCCTTATGTAAATATGGAGTCAGGGATTAGACTCATGCGAGATTGGAGACAGAGCTTAGTCTTATACAAAGAGAAGGCAGTGATTAGCCTTATGAAAATATGGAGGTAGAGCTTAACTCATGCAAGATTCGGGATAGGGCTTAATCTCATGCAAATGGAAGACAATGCTTAGCCTTATGCAAATATGGAGGTAGAGCTTAACCTCATGCAAAGAGAAGGCAGTGCTTAGCCTTATGCAAATATGGAGTCCGATATTAGACTCATGCAAGATTGGAGACAGAGCTTAGGCTCATGCAAATATGGAGTTAGAGATTAGACTCATGCAAATATGGAGTTAGAGATTAGACTCATGCAAAGAGAGAATAGCAGATAAGGGTAGAGTATGTCTTAGCTGGAGGTATATTCAGTGTCTGACGACCGGATGGATTGTGAGTTTGCTTTGTGTACGAATTCTACCGTTACGTCAAATGTGCCTGCGTTCAAAGAAAAATCGTATGTTTTATAAGGGGAGGTTGGTTCTTGCTTTGTCTGCCGCACTGGAAGCCCCCTTCGAGTTCCCCTAGGTAGCACCTGACCATTATGAAAAATAGAATTTTCAAAAAATATGCATTTATTGATAAAATAGAATCGTATTGATATATCAAGTAATTTTTTTAATGAACTAGTGACTGAGACACATTTCAAAGGCATTGCAGTTGTCTTATGTTGGAATTTTGAGGGTCCTCCTCAAAATTTTGCCCCAGTTTGGTAGATGATTTTTAATTGTTTGCAGATGGCGGACCCTACTGAATCTTCTTCGAAATTTTGAGAGTACTTCTCAAAATTCTTCCACAGTTCTTGACTGATTACTGACTCCCTAGCATGTGATGGCGCTAGCTGGACTTGTTCTGGAATTTTGAGGACCCTCCTCAAAATTCTGCCCCAGTTTCTAATTTTGGGGGAAATATAAATTTTATTATGATATGACTGAGCCCATAAGGCTGCCTACATATCCCCTCTTAAAGGGGAATCAGGTCAAGCGTAGCTCAATTATATTAGAAGAGAAAATGTAAAGTATCTAAGCATAGTATCTCTTGACTGCGTATGAATTGATCGGTTTTGTCCAGACTTCCCCATCCATTTCTACGAGTATGAGTGCTCCTCCTGTTAGTACTTTGTGAACCATGTACGGAACTTGCCAGTTGGGAGAGAATTTCTCTTTGGCTTCATCTTGATGTGGGAATATTTTCTTCAATACCAGCCGCCCTGGTGCGAACTGCCTTGGTTTGACTCTTTTATTGAATGCTTTGGACATTCTGTTCTAATAAAGTTGGCCATGACACACTGCATTCATTCTCTTTCCATCGGTAAGGGCCAATTGTTCATAGCGTCTCCTTATCCACTCTGCATCGCTGAGTTCAGCTTCCTGTATGATTCTTAAAGAAGGAATCTCCACCTCAGCTGGGATGACAACCTCGGTACCATAAACCAACATGTAGGGAGTTGCCCCGATCGATGTGCGAACCGTGGTGCGGTACCCCAACAGAGCAAAGGGTAACTTCTCATGCCATTGTTTGTGGTTCTCCATCATTTTCCTTAGTATCTTCTTAATATTTTTGTTGGCGGCTTCTACGGCTCCATTTATCTGAGGTCTATAGGCTGTGGAATTCTTGTGCTTGATTTTGAAAGTTTCACATATAGCTTTATCAGATCACTATTGAGATTGGCGGCGTTGTCAGTAATAATGGACTCAGAAACTCCGAATCGGCAGACAATACAATCCTTGACAAAATCTACGACAACTTTCTTGGTTACAACTTTGTAAGATGCAGCTTCTACCTATTTTGTGAAGTATTCAATGGCTACCAGAATAAATCAGTGTCCATTCGAAGCAGTGGGCTCAATCGGACCAATAACATCCATTCCCGAGGCGGCGAATGGACACAGTAATCTTGTTGCATTGAGCTCATTTGGTGACACTTTTATCATGTCGGCATGCACTTGACACTGAAAGCATTTGCGGACATACTGAATGCAATTTGTCTTCATGGTCATCCAAAAGTAACCTGCCCTAAGTATCTTCTTGGCCAGAACAAAACCATTCATGTGCGGACCACATGTCCCAGCATGCAGATCCTCAAGTAGCTTAGAAGCTTTAGAAGCTTTCTTTGCGTCGACACACCTTAGCAAACCCAAATCCGGAGTTCTTCTGTACAAGTTCCCTCCGCTGAAGCAGAAGTGATTCGACAATCTCTGGAGCATGCGTTTCTGAGTGTGATTTGCATGCTCCAGATATTCTCCTTTTGATAATTATTCCTTGATGTCATGGAACCAAGGCTTTCCATCTGCTTCTTGTTCGACATGAGCATGATACGCCGACTGATTATGGATCCTCATTGGAATGGGATCAATATAATTCTTATTTGGATGTTGTATCATGGATGACAAACTGGCTAATGCGTCGGCAAACTCATTCTGAATTCTGGGCACATATCGGAATTCTATCTTCGTGAACCTCCTTTTCAATTCCTACACATGGTGCAGATATGGCAATATCTTGGAATTATTGGTGGCCCACTCTCCTTGTACCTGGTGCACAAGCAAATCTGAATCACCGATTACCAGCAACTCCTGAATGTTCATGTCGACTGCCATATTGAGCCCTAGTATATAGGCTTCGTACTCTGCCATATTGTTAGTGTAGGGAAATACGAGTTTAGCAGATACGGGATAATGCTGACCCGTTTCTGACACCAAAACTGCTCCAATGCCTACTCCTTTGAAATTTGCGGCTCCGTCAGAGAACATCCTCCAACCATCATATGCTTCAGTAATGTCTTCTCCTATAAATGGTACTTCTTCATCAGGGAAATAATTTTTCAAGGGTTCGTATTCTCCTCCCACCGAATTTTTAGTGAGGTGATCTGCCAATGCTTGTCCTTTGACTACCTTTTGAGTTACATAGATGATGTCGAACTCACTTAGTAGTATCTGCCATTTAGCCAACTTCCCAGTAGGCATGGGCTTCTGAAATATGCACTTCAGGGGATCCATCCTGGATATGAGGTATGTAGTGTAGGCACAGAAATAATGCCTCAATTTCTCGAATGTCCAGGTCAAAGCATATCAAGTGCGTTCAAGTAGAGAAAATCGTACTGCATAAGGCGTGAATTTCTTACTCAGGTAATATATGACTTGCTCCTTTCTTCCTATCTCATCATGTTGTCCTAAAACACATCTGAAGGCTCCATCTAATATGGATAGATAAAGTAGCAGAGGTCGTCCTGGTTCTGGCGGGACCAGAACTGGCGGTGTGGACAGGTATTCCTTGTTCTTGTCAAAAGCTTTCTGACAATCCTCGGTCCAACTTGTCTAGGCATCTTTCTTAGCATTTTGAAGAAGATTTCACATATTACTGTGGATTGTGCTATGAACCGGCTAATGTAGTTGAGCCGTCCCAGGAAGCGTATCACGTCCTTTTTGCTTTTAGGTGGTAGTAACTCCTAAATACCTTTGACTTTAGTCAGATCTAGCTCGATCCCTCAGCGACTGACAATGAATCCCAATAACTTTCCTATGGGAACCCTGAATGCACACTTTGTAGGGTTCAACTTCAAATTGTACCTCCTGAGCCTGTCGAAGAATTTCCTCAGGTCTACTATGTGATATGCGGCCCTCTTTGATTTGATAATGACTTTGTCCACATATACCTCTATTTCCTTGTGTATCATATCATGGAAGATGGTTGTCATGGCCCTCATGTAAGTAGCCCCAGCATTCTTCAGACTGAATGGCATCATCTTGTAACAGTATACACCATAAGGCATAATAAAAGCTATTTTTCGGCATCTTCTTCGTCCATTCAGATCTGGTGATAACCTGCTAAGCAATCTACAAAGAATTGGAGTTCATGCGTGGCACAGTTATCGATCAAGATATGTATACTTGGCAGTGGGAAGTCATCTTTGGGACTGACTCTGTTTAAAGCCCGATAATCAACACATACTCAGACCTTCCCATCTTTCTTCGGAACTTGAACAATGTTAGCTAACCATGTTGGGTACTCAACCACCCTGAGAACCTTGGCTTTGATCTTCTTGGTAACTTCCTCCTTGATTTTCAAACTCATGTCTAGTTTGAATTTTCTGAGTTTCTGCTTGACTGGCGGACACATGGGATTGGCAGGCAACTTGTGAGCTACTATAGATGTGCTTAAACCGGTCATATCGTCATACGACCATGCGAAGATATCCTCATATCCCTTTAGAAAATAGATGTATTCCTCCTTCTTTGTTGGCGACAAGTGAATGCTGATGCAGGTCTCTTTGACGGTCTCGGCGTCTCCCAAATTTACTACTTTTGTTTCATCCAAGTTGGATTTAGTCCAAGTAGTAGGATAAAGGTTTAAATAAAGTAAGGATTTGGTAAAGAGGGGTCCTAGGTTGGTTATCCTATAGGATCACCCCACACTATGTCCGGTAAACACTCCTCAATGAGGGGCTACATGTAACATTAATGCGTAGTCATCATATCCCATGTCTACCCTTCCCATCACCTTATTGGTCATGCAAAGCGAGTGTTCGGTCAATGATTCTTATTGCGTGCTGCTACCCGTCCCTTTTTAGTGGTCCTAGAGTGAGTTAGGACCTCTACCTATAAGTAGTTCTAGATGTACCCCTAAGGTTTAGATAGGCAAAAATTCTAAGGTGACAGTCAAAATATTTAGGACTTTTACACATAATTGGAGCAATTAAGAGGCTCAGAATTTCCTCCTCAAACAAGCATACAAGCAGCAAGACTCAAACATAGTTAAGATCTTTTATTAGTCAATGTCCTAAAGCAGGATATCTAAGTGAATATGCATAAACAGACAAAACCTTTTATATTCAGAAGTTATACTCTAGTAATTACCTAGGGACTCTTTTTAAAAGCCTATTAGAATCAGAAACGTTAAGCGACAAAGACAGTTTCAGAGAATTGCAGTTTTGAAAATGCCCTAAGGCTTGCCTATATGCAGAATACTAGTGCCTGTATTAATGCAGAAACAAACAGATTTTTGAAATATACTCCTTTAATACCTATAGGCATGATATCTAATGAGGTTGAGGCAGTTTGAAAGAACTTGCTTCAGAAAATGCGTAATACTGAACAAGACCTATTTAAAAATGAACTCGGCACTGTGAGCACGTGATTTTTGCCCTATAGGAATTACTCCCATAAACTCTAAGAAAATAATGTTTTCCCATTATTTGTAATTTTTGTAGATTCTTCATAGTATTTTTGTTTATTGAAATCATGAAAAAAATACAAAAATACTCTGCATTGTGTTTGGGGTTTATTCTTACATTTTTAGGTTAATTAGTAAATTAGTTTTTTTTTATAAAAATAAAAAAATCACAAAAAATGCTCACTTTTGCATTTTTAGCCTTTTAATTTTAAATTTGTAGTTCTTCTTCTAATTTAGGAGTTAATTAATTTTTGTAAATATTATGATGGGTTATTAGCTTAATTTTGTAAATTATTTTAAGGTAAGAGTTAATTTTGTTTTTAATTAATTAAAAAGGAAAAGAAAACAAGTGAAAAAAAAAGAAAAAGAAAAACAAAAGAGGCTGAGGCTGAAATCAGAGAAAGGCTGCTTGGACCAAAATTTAATTGAGCCCAAAACCCAAGCAATTCCGCCCAGGCCCCAACCCATATCCGGTCCAATTCTCTCAGGCATTGAGACAGCCAAAACGACGTAGTACTGAGTCACTACTATGTCGTTTTGAGTTCAAGGGATTTAACGATCTCATCTTAGTTGATCCAACGGACCAGAACTAGACGCCCATTAGATATATAATTGTCTGAACCTAGGATACTCCCAATTCACCCCACCTCCAGTCATCGTCTCTATATTCAGAGACTAAAAAACCCTAGCGCCACCCTAAAAACTCCTCACCATCTTCGGTGGCGGCACGACCCTATACCACTCTAATCCGCCTCAAAATTACACCATAGAATCCCCTTCATCCCCTCATACCAAATCCACAACCCGTTTCCTTCAAATCGTCATCGAACTCTACGAATCTGAGATCAAAGGTTGGACCCTCGAACCCTAACCTACCCAAATTCACCCAAATTTGCACCCTACAATCACTATGTCTCCGCAAACCCAAAACTCTTGGCAATTTTCCCAAACGAACCCTAGAATTTACCGAATTTGGAATCTAGGGTTTAACCTAATTTCGGGGTTGGGTTTGTAGGGAAGTTTTCAGGCTTTGATGAAGCATTTCAAGTGGCCAGTCAATCATCTGTATTTCCTTTGCCTATTCGCCATTTTCTTTGGTTAGTCATTAATATTCTTTTTTTTTCTTTTGTGGTTGTTTGTTGGTTTCTGTCTTCGTCCATTTCCGGTTTTTCCTTTTTCTTTCTTTCTTTCTTGTTCAAATCCATGTCTGTTTTGCATGATAGGCCATATTAATTTATAATTGGTTAATTTAATAATATTATTTAGCAGTAGTTAATTTCATTCGTCTGTTTGCCTTGTTCCTATTCTCTTGATTTTTCCTTTAAAAAAAAGAGAAAGGGTCCGGAACTCCTTGTGAGTTGTTGGAAGTTGGGCTTGCTAGTGCAAGAAGCCCAAAGGTGTTAGAGTCTGCTAATGCAAAAGCCCAAGAAGTAGGGTGCATATTGGCTCAAAAGCCTGTTTGTGGTAATTAGTGAGTCTTTGAGGGGTAGATTAGGGAAATCGTATAGAGGGAATCTTTCCTAACCATTTGGTAAATTTCCAGGAAAGTGGGGGATGGTTTGGTTTAGCAAACAGGTTTTTAACTTGGGGTCTGAGGTGAATAGATAAAAATGAAGAAGGGATAAATGATAAATTTGTAAAATCAACTTGGTTGTCCTAACATCTATCTATAAAAGGTTCACTTTCTGCATTTTTCTAGGGGGATTAGAGATCCAAAGATCTAGAAACGGCTGAAAAATAGATACTCATTTATAGATCTTGGAAATTAGAAAAAACAATTCTGTTCCATTACAGCTTGCTTTCATATTTTTGGGAATTTTAAAAGTTCAAGTGGATTACTCTTTTCAGGGCTCAAGAGATAGTTGTAGCTGATTGAGAATTGCTTTTACTACTGTTTAAGAGTTGCTGCTACTGCCATTTCATTACTGAGGTTCTCTGTTTGTCTCTATTTGTTCCAGGTACTGTTCTTACTTTTGAAATGGCAAATTTGAAGCATTGCATAGATTAAAATGAAGAAGGGATTTTCTGCTTATCGTTCTTTTGTTATCTTCAGCATTTGATATATTTTTTACTAGTTTATGATAATTGTTACTTTGTAGTTAGGGTTAAGTGCTGGTATTTGCTCTCTTCTGTATTAAGCTCTGAAGTTCAGCTGTTTGGGTTTCAAGTTTGTATGGCCATTTTAGATGTAATTTTGGGAACTATGTTAAACTATGGTTTGTGAGATTGCCATATTAGTTTAAGCCACTGAACGTTTCAGCATGCTTGCTATAATCTGGTAGATAGTCATGTTTAGGTGGCTAAAATTAGATAAAAATGAATCATTACTAGTAAACTATTGTGTGTTGAAACCATGTTGATGTTCAGTTAGAACTATGAATTCTATCATGTTTGAATAATAGAATAAATTAGGGATAGACTGTTATAATGCTAAGTGCTTTATTTTCAGAATAGTATTATGATATGGCATCAAAATTGTGTTAAAATTCTGCAAAACGACTTGGGTTGTCATGAGGTAATATGGTTGTTGGGCGTTGAATGGTGTATGGCATAGGCCCAAATCGAATAGCGCAGTCTCAAGTTAGGCCTTTCAATTTTGGGTGTAGTTGATTCATTTTTGAAATTTCGTTTAAGGCATCACCTGAGCTCAAGATGTTCATGTGGTTGTTTTGTTTCCAACTACTGTATGCAAGTCGTATAGCTAGGCTTTGAGACTGACCCAGCTATACCTTTGTTGATCCTGTTTTGATTTTTGGCCTTCCGTTGAGCCCCAATTCCCTTTTTAAATATTTCTTATTGTTCTTTTAAGTCCAGAATTCCCCCAAATGATAGGCGATATAGTATTCTGCTTAGGCTATTCATGGCGATGTATATAGAATTTAATTTGGGTAAAACTCAAACTGCCTTTAGTCCTTTTGATTAAACATGACTCCTTTAATTTGATTGAGGTGTGCCATATTGAACAAAAACAATAATTTATGGCCCTCACAAGACTAGACCAAGAAATCATTTGAAGAATTAGACTTGAGGTGTGCCATAAGCAATTAAATCATCCATGGCCCTCACACATGTTATAATTTAGATATTAAAAATGAACTTCGTAGTTCGCTCTAGGCGCGCTAATTATAATTTTCACAATTATTACTAAAACCCGGGGGTACATTTCATGTAGCCCTGTTCTAATTTCCAATAAGGTTAAATAGAACGTGTCGTGAACCACGAGTGCGTTTCATGTAACGTGGCTTGTGATATGTTTTAAATAACCTTGAATTAATTCTTTAGATAAGTAAAAGCGGTTTTTCAAAAGTTAAAAATGCACATAGGTTTAAAAGTGTTCTAAAATCAAATAATCAAGCCAATAATAATAGTTGAGCGACCGTGCTAGAACCACGAAATCCGGGAATGCCTAACACCTTCTCGCGGGTTAACAGAATTCCTTACCCAGATTTCTGTGTTCGTGGACTGTAAAACAGAGTCAATCTTTGCCTCATGCCAGATTCCTAGTAGGAATGCTTGTTTGCATCATGTGCATTCTGACTTTGGGGACTCAACACAGGGGTTGGATCCGTCTAGGACAGGTGCACCCAAAATCAAAAGACCATCCTCATGCATTTTACTTGCTATTTGCACAGTTATTTGACTCGTATTGCATGTTAACCGTCTTCTAGAATAAGGGAGAAAAATTGATAAAAACCAAATTGAGGTGAGTGAGGGGAAATTACCCGCCTGTGAAAAAACTGGTGTCCAAAATACTGCGAAACTCTGCCAAAATTTTCAGAAAAAGAAAAATGCTATTTCAAAAGTTTGTGTTTTCTATTGCGTTAAAATTGGCCGAACTACGCAAGTTTGATTCTCTCCGGATGTGAGATACGTAGGTAACCCTCATCGGGTCCAATTCCCTTTTTGCAAAAAATAACCCAAAAAATATTTAGTGTCGCTATTTTGTCATAAATAAGCTAGGTAATGTCGTTCTTGTCTGAAATAGCTAAAATGGCCCAAAAGGGCACCGGAAGGCTGCTTTTGCAAGAATATCCACCTAAGATCCTTTTTCAAATTTTGGTTGATTAGCAAACACAGCCCTAAAATTTTCTTTCTTGAGGTACTAAGGGGCTGTATTCGCAAAAGTGTTTTGTTTCAAATTGCAATTTTCAAAAACTGGTATTTTTCTCTTGAGTCAAAGTGAATCACAGTCTTTTAATCAATCACTTAAAATAAATGTGCAGGATGAGAACGATTGAAAATGAACCTTTCACAGTCCTCGAGGAGATCCCGTTAGAGCTCCATATGTGGTGGAATGATTTGGGGAAAGTCAGTAGAAAACCATGATAAAAGCTTTGGGCGGTTTTGTTGGTCTTCTAAATATTAAGCCGAGGAAGGATATAATTGAGGCTTTGATACCCTTTTTGGACCCAGCACATAATGTATTCCATTTTCCTGATTTTGAGGTAACCCCTACGCTTGAGGAAATAGCGGCCTACGCTGGTTTTAGTGGGAATCTAAGAAATCAATACCCGATGGCACTCAGAACAGTGACTCCTCATAAGTTTCTGGACCTTCTAAGCATCAGTCAGGAAGTTCAAGACGCAAATTTGGCCAAGGGATTCTGCACATTCTAGTTCTTGTACCGACATTACAGGAATCCCCGAAGTTTTGAGATGCCAGATATCGGTCTTACTTATTCAGGGAACAAAGATAAGTGGGAAGCTCGGCGGGGATTGGCTTTCATAGTGGCATTCCTGGGTGTTTTGATTTGCCCGAGAAAGGACGGAAACATAGAATTGGGGTTTGTGGGGATAGCCCACTTCATGACTAGAAAGGTAAATGGCACCATTGTACCGATGATCTTGGCGGAGATCTACCGAGCACTGACTGTTTGCCGAGAAGGAGGAAAGTTTTTTGAGGGATGCAATATGCTTCTACAACTCTGGATGGAGGAACACCTATGTCACCGCCCGGGGTACATGAACCTTGGTATGACCGGTCATCAATGCATTGGAAAACATGAACAATAGTTGGAGGGCTATGAGTTTTCGGATGGTACAGAAGCATGGTTTGCACACTTGAGCTCCCTGACTGCAAACAAAATTGAGTGGACATTCGGGTGGCTCTCGGTTGGTGAAGTCATTTACATATCAGCCAAAGTGTGTTTTCTTCTATTGATAGGTCTCCCGAGCATTCTGCCTTATGCCCCGGACAGAGTTCTATGCCAGTTAGGTAGGTACCAGACCATACCACATGATGAGGATTTGAGTCGGTAGGTCATCAAACTGGAACCAAAAGTTGTTTTCCCGGAAGAGAGGGTGCGTCGGATTTGGCATCAACGTAGGTTCTTAGAGCCAAAAACTCAGGTACGAGATCTGTCCAGGGGCAAGTTGGAGCCTAGTTACACAGCATGGTATGGTAAAAGGTCCCAAGTCCATCTAGAGCCCGAACGGCCCGCAAAAAGGCCACATGTCCAACAATTTACTGATGGAGCGCATGAGCAATGAGATTGGTTGGCAAAAGAGGCAAGCCATAAAGCCACCATAAGCAAATTGGAAGGACAAATCCGAGATCTTAAATTTGACAAAAGTGTACAAGCCACTGTCAATGAAGGAGAGAAGAAGAAATTGGCTCAAGAAAACAAGGCCCTTCGAGCACATATCCAAAAAATGAAAATAGCTGCTGAGAATCAGGAAAGGAACCAAAAGGATTAAAAACTCATAAGTGGTCTTAGGAGGAAAGTGGCTGAGTGTGAGGATGATCTGGAAAAACCCGAGGATAATCTGGCGAGGGCCCGGGCATAGTTAGCGAAGAACATAGAGGGACGAGCAAAGTTTGTTCGGCAGTTAAAAAGGAAATATGAGGGAACAATCACCAATTTGAAGAAAAGGATAACTACCCTTGAAAATGAGATGGCCAAACAAGCTAAGAGCTTTAAAGCAGAAAGGGAACATTGCTATGCATTAATGGCCTAGTTAGAGGAAGATATGCAACAGTTGTAGGGTCAAAACCATCGTGATGCCCAGGTGCTAGAAACTAGGTCTCAGCAAACAGGGTGTTTGCTCCAAGAAAAGGGTATCATAAAGGAGAGGGTTAGAACAATTGTTGATTACATCATCATGAGGTGCCATGAATGTGAAGACATGACCGGAACCACCTTGTTTGCCGCGGTAATGACCTTTGTTCGCCAAATAATGAGTGACCTGAAGCGTCTTCAAGGGGATCTTGCGCATAGGCCCGTGGCGAGACCGACTGATGTCCCGTGGGCCCCTAGAGCAATTGAGGCACTTATGTATTCATGATTTTCATTCGAGTCTGTATTTTCACTTTTCCTCCAAAGTCTGTCAATTCTATTCGAGTCTATATTTTTATTTTTCTGTTGGAGTCTGTTAGTTCCCCTTTTCAAGTCTGTTGGTTTCTATGATTAAAATATGTAGGATGACTGGTTGTAATCAAGATGTGTTTTATTTTATGAAAATTTGAAAAAGAAAAAAAACCCAAAAATGCTTATTTTATTTGTTTTATTTTACACTTATCCCCCAAAACTATTCTTGGTCTGATTTATGCAGTGTCATGATACGTAGTCAATCCCCATAGGATTCGATCATAACCGTAAAGAAAAAGAATAAAAGAATGGAAAAGAAAAGAAAAAAAGGAAAAAGAAGAAGAGAGAAAACAAGAAAAATCGTGGAAAGAAATGATGGCAAAACAAGAGAGAAAAATGAGGGAATAAAAGAAAAGCAAGGACCGAGCAAAGAAAAGCGGAATTAAAAAAGAGAGAAGTTGCAAAATGAAAATTAGTGAAAGCCGAGATGACGCAGGCAGCTGTTCAAATGCATAGTAGAAATGGTTAACTGCTTAGGTGAATTGCATCCCCAATGTGCGGTTTCCTATCTGTTAAAGCCCTAATCGCTAGCAAGTTTGTTGTTGTCATCAAGTACAGGTAGGTGGTTAGTTTGCTTGACATTCTGGAAACTAACCCGTACAACACCAGGTCCAAAGACAAGTTGGTCATGGTTAACCAAGAACTGGATGCAAGTGTTATTAATCCGTCAAGAGAGGTGGAAGAGTCTGATGTTAATCTGAAAGAGGAGTTGTATAAGCTGAAACACCAGATGGCAGAGATGTACCAGGCATGGGTAAAAGGACATCCACCACTATCCTACCCCGCCAACCCTGCTTTCGTCCCGCGACTGGCTCAACCCCAAGAACCTCCCACTGTTGATTCATCTCCAGGCTTTCCCATTTACCACCACTACCAAGGCACCACTTCCCGAACCCCACAAGCTCCACCACTCAAACCAGTCCCTCCTCCACCAGCCACCCCCATTTTTGTGGCACCCCCATCCACTACACTCCATCTATCCTTCAGTGAACCTTTATTCCTGACCCAAGATAACTAATACTATCCCCCGGAGCCTACTATCAAGGCCCAAGAGCATTACTTTTACACTCCTCATTTCGACCTCCCTGTTGAGACTGAGAAACCACCTAAAAACCCAGAGCATGAGGAGATGTTCAGGAAGGTAAGAAGCCTGGAACAATTGTTCAGAAACATGCAGGGATTGGGAGGCCAGGTGAGCGTTGCCTACAAAAATTTGTATCTATTCCCCGATGTTCAGTTGCCTGTGGGGTTTATGATGCCAAAGTTTAATCTATATGACAGGCACGAAGACCTAGTGGCCTATTTGAGGGGATTTTGCAGTAAAATGAGAGGAGCCAGTGGGAAAGATGAGCTATTGATGGCATACTTTAGCTAAAGTCTGAGTGGCTCAGCATTGGAGTGGTACACTCGTTAGGATCACAACAGATGGTATACCTAGGATAATTTGGCCCAAGCATTCGCTCATCATTTCCAGTACAACATCGAGATTGTTTCAGATCATTTGTCTTTGACTAAGATTGAGAAGAAGCCTAGTGAAAGTTTCAGAGAATATGGTTTTCGCTGGAGAGAACAAGCGACGAGAGTTAACCCCCCGATGGAGGAGAGCAAAATGGTGGAGTACTTTCTGCAGGCTCTGGAGCCTACATATTTTGGCCATCTGATATCGACCAAAGGCAAGTCCTTCAACGAGGTAGTGAAGATGGGTGGCATGGTGGAAGAAGGGCTTAAATCAAGCAAAATCATGAGTTACTCGACTATCAAGGCAACTACCCAATCCATTCAGAATGGTACTGGGGGAATGATTGGAAAAAAGAAGAAAGACGATGTGGCAACAATTGATTCAAGATCATGGTTTAGACCCAAGGGCTCGTCACACCAAACTCGACCCCATCACCGAACCTATACCCAACCCCTATATAATCCACCCCAAAACTACTTCCCATCACCAGACCCTCATATTTTTGTCCACCACGCCCAGACATATACTCAACCTCCTGCCTACGTGTAATGGCGTGCCCCAGCCCCACAAAACACCTACCCAGCTCCATAAAATGCTTACCCAACCCACGAGCCTACCGAAACCCTGTCGGTCCAGGTTTTCAACCCAATCTAGCATTCAAAAATGAGAGGTTGCAGCGGAAGAAAACCTTCACCCCATTGGGGGAGTACTATACCAGTTTATTCCATAAATTGAGGCAGTTGGATATGCTGAGGCCAATTGAGTCAAAACTATTAAATCATCCTCCAAAAAATCTTGATTACTCCGTGAGCTATGAATATTGTTCTGGTACTCCGGGGCATGATACGGAGAAGTGTTGGCACCTGAAAAATGCCATCTAGGAGCTCATTGACACAAACCGGATTGAAGTCCAAACTCCAGAGGCACCCAACATCAACCAGAACCCATTACCAACCCATCAGGAAACAAACATGATTGAGATAGGACATAAGGGAGGGGAGCCCAGGAAGCCCTCACAGACTATCATGATGATTCATTCTAGCGAGGTCAAGCCAGTTAAATACCCAACAGTTAAAGGATCAGTGAACAAGTTGAGCATGACAAATGGTGAACCATCTGTGGTAGTCAAGAAAGGATCCCTAAGTGATGTTGCGGTAAAGCAAGAAAAGTCAAAAGTGGTTGTGCCAGGAGTGGCAAACAAGCCTATTATAATTGTAGAGGGTGCTCGTACGGATCCTGTCATCATCAAGCCTGTAACCCAGTTGCCGGTAATCAACAACAAGGTTATTCCACAGAACTATGAACGGGTGATAGTGAACTATAAGGGGAAGAAAGTGAAAGAAGAAGTCAATGAGGCCTAGGGATTAACTCGTTCGGGGAGATTCTTTGCCCCGGAAGAGTTAAGGAAAACTAAAACATCCAGAGATAATCTAGTCCGAAGGCAGTGGCTAAAGAAGAGGCGGAGGAGTTTCTGAGAAAATTGAAGGTACAAGATTATTCTATCGTGGAGTAGTTGAGGAAGACGCTTGCTCAGATTTCCTTGTTGTCATTGTTAATCCACTCAGATGAGCATTGTCGGGCCTTGATGAAAATTCTGAACGAGGCTCACGTACCCGATAAAATTTTAGTGAACCATCTAGAAAAGACTACCAACAAAATATTTGAGGTGAACAAGGTCACATTTTCTAATGACAAGTTGCCTGTGGAAGGTACTGAACACAACAGAGCTCTCTACCTTACGGTAAAATGTGAAGATTTTGTGGTCACCAAGGTGTTAGTCGACAATGGTTTTAGTGCAAACATTTGTCCTCTCTCTACTCTGAACAAGTTGAAAGTTGATGATGAGAGGGTTCACAAAAACACCATCTGCGTTCGAGGTTTTGATGGTGGAGGGAAAGATTTAGTTGGTGATATAGTGCTTGAATTAACAATAGGACCAGTGGAATTCACCATGGAGTTCTAGGTATTGGACATAGCCATCTCTTACAATTTGCTGTTAGGTCAACCTTGGATTCATGCCGCCAAAGCAGTCTCGTCCACTTTGCACCAGATGGTCAAGTTCGAATGGGATAGACAGGAGATCATCGTGCACGGTGAGGATAATTTGTGTGCTCATAGTGATGCCTCCGTCCCATTCATTGAGGATGAAGATGACAAAAGGCCTTGGGTCTATCAAGTTTTTGAAATAGTGCCGGTCAAGAAGGTTCTAACAGGGAAATGAATTCCAACTCCAAAGATAACCTCTGCATCAGTCATGGTGGCTTTTGATATGCTGAAAAATGGCTTTGTGCCCGGTAAAGGTCTGGGTGTATCTCTGTAGGGTATCATACAACCAGTGTCTCACCCTGAAAATTTGGGTACTTTTGATCTTGGATTCAAACCTACAGTGGCAAATGTGAAAAGGGCTAAAAGTTTGAAACAAAAGGCGTGGGAACTTCCAAAGCCCGTTCCGTATCTCTCCAGGTCCTTTGTCAAGCTGGGTGTCAGGAAATGCCCAGTGACGACAGTCCCAAGTTCTGTGGTTGACATTGATGAGGAGTTAATTGAAAGGTTCCAGAGTTTATTTGATGATATGAACATGGTAGAAAGTGGAGAAGGTTATAGGAAAGCGGACGTGTAGTTCGTCGGGCCGAATGTAAAGCTTAACAATTGGAAGGCTACTCCTCTCCCTACCTAGAATGAGTATTGGTAGTTTGTTTTGTTTTCCTTTCTATCTGGGTCATTCCAAGTTTGTGACCCACACTTTTATTTTCCGTTTTTTAATGTATAAATCCTATTATTCTTTATTTTCAATGAAATGCAATTTCCGTTTTTCATCATTCCTGATAGTTTTATTTTTGTTTTTCTTTTCCTCTCTGTACAACTCTTTTTATGCCGGTTTCAATGACATGACATGCATGAGGAATCTTTGGCCCAGTCTTAAAAGTCAATCTAATTCTAAAATAATAATCCAAGAAATAGAGTGTGATGAGGAATCAAAATATGATAAGGATGAGGTCATGCTGATGGCGCAGCCCCCTTTTACAAGTGCCGAGGCGTTTCACCCTTTCTCTTCTTCTAGATCATCCGATGCGTCGTGACTTTTCATTCTTCGGGGTCATATTATTGCCATCGATTCAGCTCCCATAAATGCATTGATTTCGCCTGTTGTTGCGCTTTTTTTAGGGCGATAATGGCGCCGTCAATTACTTTGCCCTCCCCTATAAATGGGGCTTCTTGTGATCCATTTTTCACCCAAGCTTCCTTTGATACCAAATCCTTTCCTCCGTTCATGCCATTATTAGTCATTGTCATCTCATCATGTTTGAGGCCCACGGCCTCAATATCTTACGTCATTCGTGCCACAGACCAATTCTCGATCCTTCTTCGCTTGGACGAGGTTGTGTTGTGGTGATGTTGTTATTGTCGTTATTGTTGTTGTTATTGATGCTGCTGTTGTTGTTGTTGTTGTTGCTGTTAGCTCAGGGTAATGAAGCAGGAACCGATTTCCTCCGTCTCGAGGAGATACTTGGATTATGCACCGCTACTCAAGAGGGGGCTCGGATTATACACTGCCACTCACCCTCCTTTCCTAGCTTGGCGTGTTACACCCCTTTTGGATTCCAGGGGGGTATGGCGACAGTCTCCGCTGGTTGTTGCCCCCCTGGCCGAGGCAACGTCTCAAGAAGTGGTCTTATAATGGCAGTACTGGTAGAGTTCGTACTAGCCAAATATTTTGCCCAGCCACTTCTTGTCTTCTTCCGGCCTCTCCTTCGTCATTTTGCTCTTCTCTCTCGCCTTCCTCTTCTATACACTTCCTTTTGAAGATTCCATTTTGGGAGGATTGGGGTGAGGTCTCCGAGGGGATTGGACTTGGAAGATATTGTCTTTGAGGTCATACGCTTGAGGAGATGATGTCGGAGATGCTGCATTTCGGGAATAGGCTAGATTCTTAGGCTCTTGTTGCATGCATATCCTTGAACTTCTTTGTTTCTATGTAAGGATTCCCTTACAGGCTTTTGTAATCATATGTAAGGACCCCCCGAGGGTCGCTGTAAGCGAACATTTTTATGAATAGTAGTTTTATACAGTCTTGAAAGTGATATAGGCATTTCTTTCAAAAACTGAGTCTAAGCGTCATAACTAAAGCACTCACTATTCTCAAGGCTTAATAAAGTCAAGAGACATTGCATCAATTTCAAATCATAGCTCAAGGTTTCCTACTTCTAAAAAATAAAAACTAACTACACCCATTTTAAAGAAAACCCTTGGAAAAGAACCTCGGCACAAAGAAAAATCAAGGGGAAATTATTACACTACCTACAAAAGAAAATCATTTTGGTCTTTTGTGCATTGCATTTGATGTGTAGAACTTTCCCTGTATGTTTGCAAAGCAAAATAGTAGTTTTATACAGTCTTGAAAGTGATATAGGCATTCTTTGTTGAGCCAGTTATATGCTTTTACCCGCCTAATAGTTATGTATCTTAGTTAACCCTTTTTAGCCTATAATCATGTTTCTGTGGCAACCACATTATAAGTCTCACCCATTTGTTTGAATTGACACTTTATTTGAACCTTGTACCTCTTGTGAGCACTTGATTTGTTATGAAGTTTGTAAAAGATGAAGTGTGGGGTGGTTGGTTTGGCGTTTGAGCGGAACTATTGAAATAAGGAGAAAGGTGCATAGTATTGAAAAAGGAAGAGCCACTTGACTTGAAAAAGAAAAGAAAAAAATGTATTGGTGTGCAAACATTCATTGATAAGTGGTAACTCTTGATGTAATTGTGCTTAAAGAAGTAGGATGTTAATGTATATTGATTTGAAGCTGGAGTTATGGTTTGACATAAGTGTGGTGGTCTAAATATTAAAGTGTATTTATTAAAGTGTTTAGAGAGGTGTAGTCACTCTTATATCTAAATGTATCCTACTCGTCCCGCATCTTACATTACAACAAATTAAAGTCTTACTTGATCCTTGGCTGAATGAGCTCATTTAGTAGAGTAGTACACTACGGGCAAGCCTATGGTGCATCTTTTGTTGCATATGAATGTTGTTTCTGAGAGTGAGTGAATTCTCTTCTATCTTGAATTCCTAATTGTTCTTAACTTTTATTGTGTGTGGAACTACTCTCTATTGTTGTATGAGGGCACTTGATTCATAAAGGAAAAGTAATGTCATTGACCTCTATGTTAGAGTAAATAAGTGAATTGTGAATAATGCGTGGTACTTGTGAGTCAAATCTTGAGGCGAGGATGTTACATTATTGTGCTTAGTCTATTTTAAATATTCTTGGTGTGATGAGTTAGGAGAGTTATTTAAAAAGGTTGTGTCTTTATAAAGTGTTGTTTGATTGCTCGACGAGCAATGGTTTAAGTGTGAGGTGTTAATGGTAAGCTATAATTACATGTTTTAGTCACTTATTTCACTCTAATTTACTACACTTTAATTGATCTTAAGCTTTAATTGCTAGTGTTTTGCACTAATCGTGTGTTTTATGCTTTGTAGGAGTGATTCTGAGTAATGTAGATGTTATGGAGCTAATTCAAGCTATTTGGAGTTTTGAAGTCTGAGTAAGGGCCCGACCCTACTTGGTATATATACATGGAAAAACATTATTTTCTAGACTTTTGACACATCTTAGACCTAAGGAAGCTAAAAAGGAGGCGGAGAAGAAAAAGCACAAGGATTTCATCATTCAATCCCCACTCAAGACAAGAGTTTGGATCATTTTATATTTTTCTTTGATTTAAACATATTTGTGATGAATTGCTCCACATCTATGGAGTAGTTCTCTTTAGGACTTGATGGATTTGGTGTATTGATATTTGTTTGTGGAGTATACTCTAGTTTTATATATTGAATAGTTTTAGATATTTTAATCGTTGCATCTATATTCACTTATTAATGTAATCGAGAGAGACATAACTTGTGATATATTTGCATTCTATCTTGATTGTTGAATTCATTAATTCTTCTTAGTAATCAAAAGAGGCTAATTGAATTGTTGATTAAACCTAGTTAGGAGGATAACCGAGAGAGGTTCTCCTAAAGACCAAGCCACTACGACTTCTTGCATATCTTCACAAAGCTTAACTTATTTCATTTTGTGAGGTTGAGACTTAATCGAGAGAGGAGTTTCTACTAAACGTTTGAACTAATAATTGAGTAAATTTGAGAGACTCACTTGAATATTAGAAGTGAATTATCTAGAGTTATATCCCAAACAATTATCTTGCACATATCCTATTGGTATCCTTCTTTGCTCATTACTTATGTCTATTGTCATTAGCCAACAGTTTAGACTCTTAGTTAATTTTAGTCTTAATCATAAAACTCTCAATTGTTGATCATCTTGGATAGCAATCCAGCTACAGACTATGATAATATTGTTTAACTCCAATCCATGTGGATACGATATTATATTTTACTATATTCGACTATATTGTTTAACTCGGCCTCAGCCTCTGCCCCTGGTAGTAGCTGTCACATGGGGCTCCAGCTCCTGTTCGGATGCAAATGTTGTGTGTGTTCTCGCCATCTACGAGAAAATAAGAATAGAATGGCTCAATCATCAATGATAGAATAAAATCGCACGATAAAGAAGGAAAGAAGTGTAATTTCTCCAAAAACTCTATTGCCTCTATACAAAAGATAAGTACAACCTACGATCAAACATAGGAATTCTTTAAACCTTCAAATTATTAGTTGTTTACTGTGAAAATGGTAAAAACAATTAAATTTGTAAATGGGATTCTAAAAATATGTGATCTATTTTTATGCTAGTTGTTAGAGCAGATGATGCTAAAGATATGAAGTTTAATGATAAAATACAAGCTAAAACGAGGTAGTAATCAAACCGAGGGGCCTGCTGCCCTAGCTTTAGATTGGTCAATGGAGACCTCGAGGTCGATACTTGGGCTCAATCTCGAGCTATCAGGGTAGCCGGGAATGGGATAACACTTTAGATACGATTAAACAAGGCTCTTTATGGCCAATACCAAGCAAGAAGTGAAGAGCAAGTGAGAGAGTAGTAGAGACTAAAGTGGCCTCAAGCTAGCAAGAATGAGCAAGTTAGAGAGAAAGAGAGAGAGAGATATTATTGATCTGGTGGAGAATAGTTGGAGCTCTACCCTTATAGAGTGTCAATGGCTCCCTTTTTATAAGAGGGGGAATCCCAGACTTAGTACAAGATACGTTGAGGGAAAAAGGAAAATGGGATGGGACGGCTAACTAGCTTTATGACGTCTGTGTAGATCGATATTGAGCCGCTCAGATAGACTTAATCATCCCCGGATGTATTCTTCGAAGCTTCCCGTCTTCATCGAGGTTTAGGCTGATGTTATCCTTGGACGGGTATCGACAGATCTTGAGAGAAATGACCGGCTCGAGAACCCGAGCTTCTGAGGGTGGCCTACTGAAGCAATTTTGTCAATGAAAAATCGGTCCTCCGATTTTACCGCGTACAGATAGTCTCCGCATTTCTTAGAGGGAAACGATAAGAAATGATTTTTACACTCCACTTTGTTGGCTCCCGCGATGCTGTTATGCTGATGGCGCAACCCCCTTTTACAAGTGCCGAGGCGTTTCACCCTTTCTCTTTTTCTGGATCATCCGATGCGTCGTGACTTTTCATTCTTCGGGGTCATATTATTGCCATCGATTCATCTCCCATAAATGCATTGATTCCGCCTGTTGTTGCGCTTTTTTGAGGGCGATAATGGCGCCGTCAATTACTTTGCCCTCCCCTATAAATGGGGCTTCTTGTGATCTGTTTTTCACCCAAGCTTCCTTTGATACCAAATCCTTTCTTCATTTTATGCCATTATTAGTCATTGTCATCTCATCATGTTTGAGGCCCACGGCCTCAATATCTTACGTCATTTGTGCCACAGCCCAATTCTCGATCCTTCTTCGCTTGGACGAGGTTGTGTCGTGGTGATGTTGTTGTTGTCGTTATTGTTGTTGTTATTGTTGTTGCTGATGTTGTTGTTGTTGTTGCTGTTAGCTCAGGGTAATGAAGCAGGGGACCAATTTCCTCCGTCTCGGGGAGATACTTGGATTATGCACCGCTACTCAAAAGGGGGCTCGGATTATACACTGCCACTCACCCTTCATTCCCAGCTTGGCGTGTTACACCCCTTTTGGATTCCAGGGGGTATGGAGACAGTCTCCGCTGGTTGTTGCCCCCCTGGCCGAGGCAACATCTCAAGAAGTGGTCTTATAATGGCAGTACTGGTAGAGTTCGTACTAGCCAAATTTTTTGCCCAGCCACTTCTTGTCTTCTTCCGGCCTCTCCTTCGTCATTTTGCTCTTCTCTCTCGCCTTCCTCTTCTATACCCTTCCTTTTGAAGATTCCATTTTGGGAGGATCGGGGTGAGGTCTCCGAGGGGATTGGACTTGGAAGATATTGTCTTTGAGGTCATACGCTTGAGGAGATGATGTCGGAGATGTCGCATTTTGGGAATAGGCTAGATTCTTAGGCTCTTGTTGCATGCATATCCTTGAACTTCTTTGTTTCTATGTAAGGATCCCCTTACGGGCTTTTGTAATCATATGTAAGGACCCTCCGAGGGTCGCTGTAAGCGAACATTTTTATGAATACAAAGATATTTCCTTGATTCCTGCCTTTGATACTTGCTGTATTTCTTTATGTTTGCAGCAGTTCTGAATGCATGATCTTGTTTTGTAGCCTATAATACTAACCCCAAATGCGAGTATTCCTTCTAGCATTCGATTGATGGAAACGGCTTTGTGCGGGACTTTCGTGGTTCCTCGGACTGAACCCGAATAAAGCCAATAACCTCGGTCCGTCGGGACCCTGACTTTACACGGAAGCATGGATAATGTTTTCGGGCCTCATAATAACCCTTGAGAAGAAATTTTCTCGGGGACACGCGGACGGGGGACGCCAATGATTTTCTGAATGCAACCTCTGAATGGAGGCTCGCTCATGCTCGGACCATCTTGGTCAGCACCCGGAGCCCATTTTGTACGGGTGTTGTTAAAAAACACACATTCCTTTATAGGTTGGTTTCCCTTGGTGGAGAGCTTTGAAGTTGTGTGCCAGTCTTGTGGCGGTGAAGGGGTTGTTGGCCCTATGGAGCGTTGTCTTACTTTGACGGAGGTCTTCGGGGTTGAGTATTGCCTCGAGGCTGGAGGTGGTGTTATTGGTTGGTGTTTTCGGTCAGCTTTGAATCGTCGTAGTTCTTCCAATGTATGGCATAAGGTTGTTTCCACCCTCCTAGGGGCTACTCTTTTTCATGTAGTTGCCATTTCCCGTGCCATGTTTTCGGTAACAATATGTCTGTACGTCTCCCCGCCTTTTAGTCTTCTAATTCTGCGGCGGCTTGGCGGCAATAACGGGGTTAATCCGACAAAAGGGGGGAAGCTCCCCCCATTTTCGGGGCCATCGGGGCCTGCTGATTCCATGGCACCGGTTGATCATGCCTTTAATTGCTGTTGTCGGGGACGGTAGAGACCGGTCATGGACAAATCACTCTGCTCAGGTGCTGACCGCTGGTATATACCTTAGGAAACTGAATTATTTGCTCAAAAAATGGAGCAATACTCTATAGGCGGCACGCTCCATGCTTTGCCAGTTTTGCCTTCTCCTGTTATGTTTAGACGAGCGTCTGTAGGTATCGAATGATCCCCCCGAGGCGAGGTCGTGCTTCTCCGGAGAGGGGGAGGAGTTGTGGGCTTCTGAGCTAGGAGATGATGGCGACAGACGGGATACGCACTCATAGGGTGATGGAGCTTTTAGTGAGGCTAAACGGGTCCGTGTCTCTGGCAAGAGAACATCGTCCGAGCCTGTTGTTCTTGAAGTTTTTGACTCCGGAGCGGTAGTTCCTCTGAGTGATCGTGCTTCAACCGAGGTCGATTCTTCCCAAGGTAGAGGGGGCTGGGCTTGTAGGAATGTGCTTCGGTCTTCATGGAAGTCCGTCGGCTTTACTTTGTGGTGAGCCTTGGCACAGTTCTTTTGCATCTCGTGCCTTCCCTTCTTTACCAAGTTTTCCTCTAGTAGGATTTTGATAGGCTCAGGTTTGAGCTGCTCCGTCATGGGGCAAGACCTCAGAGGGATCCGGATGAGGGTGAGTCCTTTAGGCTCCTTGGCATGGGAAAGGGTGTTGAGTCGATGTACTGGCGACATGGGGAGCACCGGAGCTTGAGTTACGAGAGCCATCTGATGGGACAGGCGACCTTTTGTAGCGAGCATTTCCCTATTTTAACCTTTGAGGTTAGGCTTTCGCCTATTCTTTAATTTTCAAAAAGAAGGACAAAGGCTCAGGAGTACCTTAGGGGCGAAGCCGACCGAGTTAGGAATGCTTGTGGTGAATCGGGGGCTTAGGCGCAAGTTCAAGTTTCGGCTTGAGTGGATATGATCGCGAAGTTGGAGTTTGATCTTACAAAGGTCCGAGTCAGAATAATCGACGCTTGGACTGAAACAGCATTGGGTTGGACCAAGGCTGACGATGAAATGGCGATCCATTTAAAGGATGTCGCCGATATCCGAGCTGAGTTGGAGCGGGTCCTTGGTCGTGAGAAAAGGAACAAGGGATACATTCGTTGTGGATCCCAAGGAGAGATGCCTGAAGAGATCAGCGCCAGAGGTTTTGTCCTCCTGGAAGAGTTTGAGCGAAGCCGAGGCTAGGGGGTCGTAACCTTCTGGAGGGGAGCGTGGATTTTGCCGCGTTTCCATTCTGTAATTGATATTTGCAAAGCATGTTTGTAGATGGAGAGTGCGCCTTTTGCGTAAATAAGAGAAATCTTGAAGATGTTAACTCCTTTATATCTCTTTCTTCATTGCTTTCGACCAGGCAGGCTTGTTTTGGTGTCCGGCGGGAGCCCTATGGGTCCGGATCTTACTAGATAGGCTTGGGGGCTCTTAAGTGCACTTTCTGACGTGATTAGGTGTAAGGGCCTTTGTGCTTTGTCAGGACCTTTGTGCTTTGCCCAGCTGTTTAGGCCTAGTCTCCGAGTTGGGCCCTGATTCGAGCTTACCTAACCCCTGATCTCCCGCACCTGTGTGGGCAGATGGTGATTGTCTTTATTCCTTGCCCTTGGGCATTTATGTTTCAACTATCTTGGCTCCAGTCTCCAAGTCGCAACTTTAATTGACCCTCAAGGTTTTTCGTGTCTGCATGGGCGGGTGACGATGGCCCTTGTGCTTCGGGTTGAAGCGACCTTTTAAGTGTGTGGCCCGGAGGCTTGTTCGGCTGGCGACAATGGCTCTTACACTTTTGCCCGTGGGCATTTGTAGTTAACTATTTTGGATCCGGTCTTCGAATCGGGTTATGACTCGATCTCATTTTAATCCTTAAGTTTTCAATTTTCAAGCTGGCGACAAGAGGCTCTTATGTTGTCGGTCGTTGAGACATTTTAGTGTGCGGCCCGGAGGCTTGTTTGGCTGGCAACAATAGCTCTTACGCTTTTGCCTGTGGGCATTTTGTAGGCTTTGTTTTCCTCTTGTTATGGTCTTTTTGAAATAATTTTGTCTGACCCGTCGTTGGTTCTGGAAGAACCTCAATTTCAAGTCGTTAGCAGCGATGTTCGAGCACCTCGGAAGGTTCTTAGCTCGTAGGTTGAGTAGCTTGAAGCCTTGTGTTTTTGGAGCTGACATGGTCAAAGCATGTTTTCCTGTTGAGGGAAGCCCGTTTTAACCGGTTCTTTTCGAAGTATATTCTAAGTAATGGCCTGCGATTTTGTTAACGATAGCCGAGCGTCCCCGAATTGCGTTAATTTGGTTGGAGTAGCCATTTTGACCGTAGTCATATGTGTTTGGCCGGAGCCATTTTTGATCCCTAGTGATAGTTTAGGCATCTACACTAAGGGTATGCCCTTTTGGGACTTCTTACAAATGCGACGTATAGCCTAAACTTTGGGATTGAGTTTTATGCCTGTAGAAAGGTCTTACAAAATTTTCATGCATGTTGAGGTCTTACAGTTTGTCATGCCTGTTGAGGTCTTACAGTTTGTCATGCCTATTGAGGTCTTACAGTTTATCATGCCTGTTGAGGTCTTACCGTTTGTGTTGCTATATAGAATAGATCTGGTTACACCGAGTCTGCCCGCTCGAGGTCTTAAGGCCTCGGGTTTTCCGGTGTACGGCGATTAGCAATAGTCTTCGAGTCATTGAGTTTTCTTAAGCTCGAAAGCCATTATTCGCGAGCTCGGAGTTACCTTGTTGGGGCTTTATGAGCCCGGAGTTTTGACCCTGGGGTCGTGCGGGTGCCCACTTGTTGACGCTAAGTCTTTGAGTATTTCGGGACGCATTTGGTGGAGGTATCTCTATCGAGAGTATGCTAAAATTCCCTTTTTGGAGTGTGAGGTGCTTTTGGTGACAAATACCCTTCGATCTATTGATGTAGCTGTGTTGTTGTGTTGAATAGATCTTTGTTGGACCGAGTTTGCTCAATTGAGGTCTTATGGCCTCGGATTTTCAAGCGCGTGGCGATTGGCGACAATCCTTGGATATTCAAGGTACCCCCGATGTTGGTGACACTGGGTGATTTCCAAGTTGCCTTACCTGAAGGCTTTGTGATTTTAGAGTTTCGACCTGGAGGCCATCCGAGCGGCAAATGGCTGGCATCAGTCACGAGTGTTCCGGATGTTTTTGGTGAGAGAATTGTAACCTTACTTTGCAAAGGCGTTTTTGGACAAAAGATATTCTTTGATTGCTTGGTACAATAGTACACGTATTCGCCAATGGGAGCCTGACAATACGGACATGGTTTTTTCGACCGTTTGGTATGATACATCGCTTCCCTTTTCGAGCGAGTATCTTTCTGGGGAAATGCCCTTTATTGTTCAAAGGGTTGCCTGCAAGAGGAGTCTTGAGTATTTGCGTAGTTTTCCTTAGGCATCTCGCAGTCGTTGCCTCGTTAAAAACCTTGCCGGTAAAACCCTTCTTTTGGGACAAAAACTCGGTCGAAGGAAAAGAGTGCAGCGGGTACGTTTTAAGATCCTTTGAGGTCTTCGGGCAGTGCCAACGCTATGACAGCTCCGGTCGGGTGCCTACACAAGGGTTAGTTCTAAATTCGAAATAAAATAGGGAGAAGGTCGTACCTTGAAGTGAGATGTGCTGGCAATGCCTCGGGGTTGATTTGTTGTAATTGCCTGAGGCGAAGACACACGGACTTCCACTTCATTTTGTCAAGTTCGATCGAGGGTGAGACCTGATTCGTCCTTTGGCTTATTCGGGGGTAGAGGCAGGAATGTTGGTACCACGTCATGTATTACGAACATTTCCCTTGCTGCGTGTTGTTCCCCATAGATGGTTTTGATCCCGTCCTTTGTTGGAAATTTTATCATCTGGTGAAGGGTGGATGGCACTGCTCTCATGCAGTGTATCCATGGCCACCCAAATAAGGCATTATACCTCATGTCTCCCTCGATGACATGGAATTTGGTGTCTTGTGTCGTGCCCGCCACAGTGACCGGGAGAATGATTTTGTCCTTTCGTTTTTTCTCTTGCCATGTTGAATCGTTGAGGACCCAAGTGGTAGGCACGATTAGGTCAAGCAACCTAAGCTGTTCTATTACCCTCGACCTAACAATATTGGCCGAGCTACTTGGATCTACGAGTACACGTTTTATCTGAAAAGAATTTACAAAGAAGGAAATTACCAAGGCGTCGTTGTGGGGTTGAGACAGGGTCTCGGCGTCTTCTTTGCTGAATGTGAGGGTGTCTTCGGGGACATATCCCCGAGTTCGCTTTTCTCTAGTGATGGATATTTTTGTTTTTCTCATTACGGGTTCCTGCGGGGCATCGGAGCCCCCCATGATCATGTGGATGACGTGTTGCGGCTTGTTTGCCTCGTTCTTCTTGGTTGCCTCCCTTTCTCAGAACTGATTTTTGGCTCGATCGCTAAGAAACTCTCGGAGATGACCTTTGTTACGCAGCCGAGCTACCTCCTCTCGTAGTTGATGACAATCCTCGGTCCTGTGGCCGTGCGTGTTGTGAAACTCGTATACTAAGTTGTAATTCCTTTGCGAAGGGTCTGACTGTATCAGTTTGTGCCATTTGGTATCGCTGATCTTACTGATGGCGAACACGATGTCTGACACATCAACATTGAAGTTGTATTCTGACAGGTGGGTTGCACCTGTTGGTACTACATTTCGATCGAACCTGGCTATATTGATGAGCCCTCGAGGGTCATGTCCTTGAGCCACCCTCCGATTGTTGCGGGGTAGGTTGCACCTCGGGGCATTCCTCCTATCCTCGAGGTATGGTTGATACCTTTATTTGTTTTGCTTTGGTTCCTTTGCTAGGAGCCTGTTCGGGTATACTGAGCCCAAAAGGGCTCCCAACTGGTCATCCTCGGCTTTGATCTTCGACTGGTACCGGTTGTAGATGTCCAACCAAGTCACGGTCGGATACTCGATCAGGTTCTGTTTTAGCTATTTTGAAGCCACCGAGCTTCGTTCGTTCAGGCCTTGGATCAAGGCATGTACTGCTCAATCATTGGAGACTAGCGGTAGCTCCATCTATTCCGTCTGAAAGCGGAACACGAATTCCCACAACATCTCGTTCACTCTTTGCTTGATTTTGAAGACGTTAGACTTCCTTGTTGCTACCTTGATGGCTCTGGCATGCACCTTTACGAAGGAATCTGCTATTATGGCAAATGAATCTATGGAATTAGGAGCCAAGTTGTGATACCACATCATGGCTCCCTTCGAGAGTGTTTCCCCGAATTTTTTCAGCAATGCGGACTCGATCTCATCATTCTTTATATCGTTGCCTTTTACAGCACAGGTGTAGGCAGTAACGTGTTCATTAGGGTTAGTGGTACCGTTGTATTTAGGGAGCTCCGGCATCCTGAACTTCTTTGGAATGGGCTTCGGGGCCGCTTCCTCGGGGAACGACCTTTGTATGAACTTCTTCAAATCGACGCCCTTGAGGACCGGGGGTGCACCCGGGATCTGACCGACCCTAGAGTCGTAGGTCTCGACCTTTTTATTGTTGGCTGCTATCATTTCCTCGCCTGACTCAATCCTTTTGGTGAGGTCCTCAAGCATATTTATATGGCAGGGTCGGCTACTGATCCATTATTGCTCGATCTCGGGTACTTGTTCGGCGGGGGGAGCTATTTCCAGTGCTGCTGTGCTGGGAGCCTTTGTATGACTTTGTAACGGAGCGATGGCCAACTGTTGTGCCTGCAACATTTCAAAAATAACATGAAGGCTAACTTCCTGTTCATCCTGGGCTAGGGTTTTTTGGGCTTCCTGCCGGTCGCTATGCCATATGCTTCTGTCGGTGTGCGAGGTTTCATCGACCTGTTGTGCGTCCTGTGAGTCCGCGTCCGCTAGAATCGGATCGGGCGCATTATCGGGGTTCTATGGTTGAGTTCCGATAACTGGAACAACCACGCCATTTTCCCTGTGGTTTTTGAGGTTGTCGTTCTCGATTCTGTTTACTGAGCCAGACATTTTGACATGAAATCAAGAGATCTTGGACACGAAAAAGAGTGAAAGATAACTTGCATTTTTGTAACGAAACCAACAAAAAAATAATCACTATTATTTTTTGCCCCACAGTGGGCGCCAAACTGTTTACCGTGAAAATGGTAACAACAATTAAATTTGTAAATGGGATTCTAAAAATATGTGATCTATTTTTATGCTAGTTGTTAGAGCAGATGATCTAAGGATATGAAGTTTGACGATAAAATACAAGCTAAAATAGGGCAGTAACCAAACCGAAGCCTGCTACCTTGGCTTCGGATTGGTTGATTGAGGACCTCGAGGTCGATACTTGGGCTTGATCTCGAGCTATAGGGGGTAGCAGGGAATGGGATAACAGTTTAGATACGATTAAACAAGGCTCTTTATGGCCAATACCAAGCAAGAAGTGAAGAACACGTGAGAGAGTAGTAGAGGCTAAAGTGGCCTCGAGCTAGCAAGAAGAGCAAGTTAGAGAGAAAGATAGAGAGAGATATTATTGATCTGGTGGAGAATAGTTGGAGTTCTACCCTTATAGAGTGTCAATGACTCCCCTTTTATAAGAGGGGGAAGCCCATACTTAGTACAAGATACGTTAAGGGAAAAAGGAAAATGGGATGGGACGGCTAACTAGCTTTATGACGTCTACGTAGATCGATGTTTAGCCACTCAGATAGACTTAATCGTCCACGGATGCATTCTTCGGAATCTTCTCGTGTTCGTTGAGGTTTAGGCCGATGTTATCCTTGGCTGGATATCGACAGATCTTGAGGGAAATGACCGGGTCGAGGTCCCAAGCTTTCGAGGTGGCCTACTGAAGCAATTTTGTCAATGAAAAATCGATCCTCCGATTTTATCGCGTACAATAGTTTTTAACAAATCACGTTAAATCAAGTTAGGGACTTCCGAATTCAATTCCGGAAATACGCCCAAGTCCCAAATCACGAAACGGACTCACTAGGACCGTCAAAATACTGATTCGAGTCTGTTTACACAAAATATTTACTGTAGTCAACTCAAATCATTTTACGGCTAAAATTCATATTTTCTTCAATTTTTCACAAAAAATATTTTGAAAAAAAAAACACGAGCTACGCACGTAAATCGAGGAACACCAAATAGCGCTATTCGAAGTCTCGAAACACAAAAATGAAGTTTAAAACTAAAAATGACCTATCGGGTCATCATACAAATATACAAAGACCAAACATGGTCAACTCTTTCAACTTCAAGGTTCTCAAGTGCGAATCATCCATCTAAATCAATTTTGAACCACTCGAAAACCAAATCCGATAATCCACGCAAGTCATAATACACCAGCTCAAAATGACTAGTCGGGTCGTTACACTTACCTAGTCTTAGAGACTAGGTGTCATCACAACATCCTAAGCTGCGAAATTGGGGTCGTGACACAAGTCGTACTCAAACACGGGCGTCTTGGCCTCCTGGCCCTTTTTTAAAGTTGAATTGCAAATTGACCTTCATGTTTTAATTTTTGTGGGATTGACTTTCTTGCTTAATTAGTGCTTAAATGGGATTTGGGTTAATTATAAAATGAAGGGGGAATTCAGACTTTATCTCCAATGTTTCACTTATTACACTTTGGCCTCAAGCTATATAAAGGTAATATTTTCATAATTTAATAAAAGAAAGGAAACCCCAAAAATCTCAACTGATTCTTGATATTTCAGCACTTCCCAATCCCTATTTCCCACAACTGAACCATTGCAACTTGTTTTTCTATTTCTCACACAAAGGTCGTCTCCCTTCTTCCCCATTCCCCTCAAAGCCTCCTTTTTTTATTTATCGATTACAGAAAGAAAGCACAAACTTTTAGATCTATCGATTTGGGGATGAAATTGGTGGTACATTGATTGATAATTCATTTTAGGTGGTATAGTGTATAATTCTTTTATCGGTAAGTGTTTGCATTTCATCTTCTTAATCATTGTTCATTTGGGATTTTTGCAGATTTTATATGCACAATACTCGACCAATAGTGTATAATAGACCACCATAAAAACAAACCACTCATTCACAATAGACTGATGAGAGATTATATATTAGTATGCGATCTTTATTATGGTGAATGGGTTTATGGGCTAAATAGTTGGAATTGGAATTCATGTACAAAGGTTATAGTACATATCAGTATAACCATCAATTGAACATATTTCTTCTAGCACCAGGAAAAGGGCAAAAATAAATATTTCATCTTCAATGATTTTGGCCACAAGACTTTGTTACAATAGCACATACGAGTCTATTGACAACCACTTATTTAGGTATTTAATTTAATATCCAATGTGAATAAGTGCTAGCAACCAACATGTAAAGGGATTATCCAATTAATTGAAATTCATCAAATATGTCGGTTCAAAACATCCAATCGATTTTGAAAACTCTCAGCAGTCATGTCATTTACGAGAAAGCATTTGGAAAGGAACTATTTAATGTCAAAATCTACCTATAAATATAGTAGATATGATCCAAAATTATTCATTGCCTAACCACGTAACATAGAAATACCTCTGAGGCCAAGGCCAAACATGGACGCAATCTTCATCAGGGTGTCACCAGATAGACTTATCCGAGAGATCTAAGAAGACATGCTCAAGCAATAGAGCAACATTCACTATTTTTCTACCTTGTATGGAAAAAATGTATGCTACTACGAAGGGAGATAATAAATAAAACACTTGTTGTCTTTTAGTTCCTAATTTATTTTTTTGCCTTGTATTTTTTTGGCCATTTCAGAATACTAACCTGCAAAAAAAACAAAGTAGAATAAAGAGGTTCCAATCAAAAAATATAACTCAGGGACAAAATGTTTGAATTTCTCGCCAATGAGCTTCAAAAATTTCACGTTGTTGATATCCAAATTTTTCCTATATATTTTCAATATGCAAAAAACTTTAAAATGGCATATATATGAATATGTAAGCATATCGAAGTGTTTTATTATTTTTTCATAATTTTTAAAGGTTTTTAAATCAATGTAGTTTCCTCTTTTATCTATAAAAACCCAATAATTATTTCCAAAATTATTATTTTGGTAATTCATTTATTGTACACTTATATTTATGCTAATATATAGCTAAGGTAATTTTTGCATATTTTTACAAATTTATTTAGTATTTTTAAGCTAAATTGCATATAGTTGCAATATTAGTCATTTTTAAGATTTAATTGTGTTTTATATTCATAAAATTAAGTACTGTATTTTTAAATTGTTAATTATATGTTATAAATCATGTTAGTGCTTTCAATTTATTTCCAGAAATTAATTTACTATTTTTATAATTTTAAAAGGGAAAATTGGTTATTTAAATAATAGCCCAATTATATTTCAATTTTAGCCTAAATCTGACCCCAAATTAAACCCAATTTCCCCAGCCCAGTTCCCATTCAAACCCGACCCCTAACCCAATTAAATAACCCAACCCGAATTCCCCTACCTACCCTCTTTAATCCAGGTCGTTGAT
Organism: Nicotiana tabacum; assembly: GCF_000715075.1. Classification (NCBI taxonomy): domain Eukaryota; kingdom Viridiplantae; phylum Streptophyta; class Magnoliopsida; order Solanales; family Solanaceae; genus Nicotiana; species Nicotiana tabacum. The sequence goes on along the minus strand of NC_134099.1, from coordinate 62,076,266 downwards.
CATTCACATCAACGGCCAATATCGCCCTTACCATTTTTAACCCTGAAAGACCCCTAAACCTACCTCATTCTTCACCAAACGCCGCCCTTGAATCCCTCTTCTCTCAACTCTCTTTGAAACCTCACATGAACCCTAGCCGCCGCCATCTAATCCTACCCTAATCTACCTCAATCCCTGCCTAATCCATGGCCTCCCATGGCCATTGGAGATGTGTATTGGCCTCCTATGGTTCCTGGGTGTTTGTTTTTGTGGTTTTATGGCCACTCCTCGAAGGAATCCGGTCCAGTCCTTGCCGAACTTTCATCTCTGGTCTTTCTCCGGCTAGCCATGGATGTTCAAGTCAAATCTTTGACTTTCCTAGTTCGATCGGTAACTTTCAAGGCCTTTCTCACCTTTTTTGGGTTTTTGGAAACCCTAATCTTCGAGATTTTTAAATTTTCTTTCAGATCTACCTTAGATCTATACTTACTATGAATTTCTTTAGTGTTTTCTCGAAGGTTCTTCAACTTTTCTTTCAAAACGACTCTTCATTTTTTCGACGATTAGGGTTTTCCTGTAAACGTTTTTCAAAAGATTTCTTCCCTGATTTTATTGTAGTTTGTGATTTTTCTATGTTTTTTCCCATGTTGTTCTTCTATCTATTTCAGCATGTTAAAAAACCCTAGTTCCTCTTAGTCTTATCCGAGTTCTGAAACTGTTTGTTTAAATGTGTACTTGTTCTTTGTTCCTGACTCTCTTTTCCTTGTTTGACTTGTTTGATTTTGAGTTCTTATCATCTCTAAAACTCGACTATTGTCGAAGCCCTAATTTCTTAAAAGGTTTTCCTCACTTGATACTGTGAGACCTTTACTTGTTTTTGATTCTCTTTACTTGTTGCTATGTTTTCTTCACTGTTGATTCTATGTGACTACTTGACCTGCGTGATTACTGTGCTCCGAATATTTTTCTTAACTGTTGAATCCTAGCTTACCTTTTTGCTACTGTATGCCTCTGTTATCTCTTTTGCCAATGTGTTTGGCCTCGCATGTCTGATGCTTCTATTCACTCTATTTATATACTGAAGTGCAGAATCATGTTTCTTCCTTGATTGATCTTGATCTTGTTACTGATTGTTTTTCTTTTATGAACCCTAATTTCACTCGCTTGTTTAAATTAATTGATTCCTTTCATTTACTCTGATGTTTTACCTTGTTGAATCATTTCCCAAAATAAGACTATTTTGTACTTAGACTTGATTATTTACTTCATGCTTTTTCTGCCCCTTATATGGCAATGATCAATCTGTCCCCAAACGGATTTCTTTCCTTAATTAAACTTTCTACTATACGTTAAACAGTGATTCCTTAATTAAAGGGAATCACTTGTATTAATTGATTCTGATTATGATTATTTCCATGTTTGTGTTTAAGACATTACCTCTTCTTCACTCGTTTTCAAAACTATAAATACTCACCCCCTCTTCTTTCAAAGACACGAACAATTGAGTTCAAGAACACACACTTACACTCAAAACTTTCTCTCTTTTCTCTACTACTTGTGCTACTGCTTTGTCTAGCTGGCTGAAAGCCAAGGCTAGACTGTGGAATTTTTGCCTACTTTTCCTTTCTGCACTTTTCTTCTCTACTGGTATGTCCTAGTTAATTTTAGCTTCAACAACATCATGTTTCTTTAGTTGTTTCAGTTTCTTTCCTTCTTGCCTACTTCTGCTTATGCTTATGTAGTCAAATTACATTACTAGCATGTTTTAATATGTTCCCCTCCCCTTTTAAATTAATGTTTCCCTATGTATGTACTATGTCAGTCACTTGTTATGTGATTTGCTGACTTATGAATCCCAAACCCTCATATCCCCTCTATGTGTTTGTGTTCTCTGGCTGGTTTGTGGGCATGTCAGCATCAGATATTGTTGCGCATGACCCAAACATGACCCTTTCTGGGGTCATATGCTTTATACAATGTATTCCCAAAACCCTTTGACCCCTTTGTGTAACTATTGATTTTGCGTAGTTTGAGTTTTGCAACTACTGTTTTCAAATTACCCTTACCATTTACTATTTTCGACCCGGTTTTAAATAAATCTCTGTATTTTGCACTTCCACTATATTCTTAGAACCTAGGTTCTACCCCTCTTGTGTGAGCCTTGCCTTGGGACCCTTGAGCTCCCTCTGAACCTGGACACATAAGAGTTGGCCCTTCCACACTGCACTCATCTCTATCTGGTTATGCAAACCTGGGTGTAAGCACTGCCCGGGGTCCCTTGAGACCCTTAGGGAACTTTCACACACCCATGTATGAGAAAGGCTTTGAACATCATTGGAATTTGAGGTAGTTTATTCCATAACTCAGAGAGGAAGTCAAGAATCAGGCTTCCTATGGTTGTAACTCCTTATTTTGCACTTTTCTTATGTATTTCAGTCATTTTTGGTCTGTAATAATTTGTAAAAATTATTGGGGGCTGGCTAGTGAAAAAGGATGGGGTAATTATGCATGTTTTAGCTATTAGAAGGGCAAATAACATGCCTATAGGATCTGTTTAATAAATTCTGCATGTTTTACTTCCACACTTAGACACCATGACTATAGGATCTAAATGGCTATAATCAGACATCATGTCCAAAAGATTAAAATCAATATTTTTATAGAAATCATTCCTATAGGAATTTTGCTGGGATCAATTAAATCCTGCCTGCTTCATTTCACGTTCAACTAGATACCATACCTATATGACCAGAATCAGACCTTATTATTTAGAAACCATGCTTGTAGGAATTAAAATCAGCGATAATAGAGATCATGTCTATAGGATCTGAAACTAGTTTAGTTAAAAAAATCAGTTTGACTCGTACTGTTCTGAATCAGTTTAAACAACCTACTCTTTTCATTAATACGGTTTAGAAAGTGTGCATATAGGATCCAAATCGCCTGTTTAAAAAACTAACCACTGCATTGCTGCATTCCTAATCAGTAATAGACATCATGCTCATAGGACATCACTATCATACTTAGGCAAGCCTTAGGTAATAATGATAAAATTGAATCCGCCTTTGTTTAATTAGCAACTGCTACAACCAGTAGGCAGGCCTGATTCGAACTTCTTATCTGAGTTATGTAATAAATTGGTTTGCTTCATCAATTAAAACACCCAGCCTTAGTACTTTAAATTCTGACCCTAACAGTGTTTAATTCATGCTATTTATGTGCATTGTCTGCGGAGGTATATATGAGCCTCTTATTTGTTTATATGTTTCCCTTAATATGCAGTCCTACGTGTTTCGTATGTCACTTTAGCCTTTTACCTTTAAAACCTAAGAGTCAGCCTAAAATCCTCCCTCTTATAGGAATAGTAGTCCTAAATTCCTCTGGGACTGATAGGATCGAGGACGGGTAATGGCATGCAATAGAGGTCGAGACCAATTCACGCTTTAATACTTTAACGGGGTGGGAAGGGTAGATATGGATATGATGACTGGTGCGCTAATACCACGTGTATCCTCTCTTCTGAGGAGTGTCATATTGGGCATCGCATTGATGTGATCCATATTATAAATAAACCTAGGACCCCCCCTCCTTTTCTTTTACATTCTCAAGTATTTGTAAAATGTAACTCCTTTTTTCAAAATTCACCTTTTAACAATTGTTTTCAAACTCTTATGTGTTTAAACTTAAATCCCATACTACTTGAGCCTATACTTGTCAGTTTGCTAATTGTACAAAAATCACAAAACTATCTGGCCGGGAACCACACTAGTGGATCTTGAGGAGTGCCTAACACCTTCCTCTTAGGATAATTTCAAGCCCTTAACCTATCTGGTTATCAAACAAACTTAGAAATGAACCCTATAGGTGTCCTAATGCACCTTAAATCATTAGGTGGTGACTCTTCAAATGCAAACCCAGTTCCCAAAAGGAACGAGTTGTCCTACCCCAAAAAATGTCATAAACCCGAATTCCCAAAAGAGGGTGCGACAGCATGGCGACTCTGCTGGGGATTTTTAGGCTTTTACCATTTCAAATCGTTTTTGTGAATTCGTACCCCTCCCTATGTGCAATTATTTGTTTAATTCCTTTAAGCATTTAATTTCTTCTTCAAAAGCAAAACTAACATATCTTTCTTGTTTCTTTCCTTTACTATTGCTTTAAATTATAAAACTGCTGTATTTATTGCTTTCTTAACGTGCAAATACATGTCAACATGTTTTTAATTATTGCATAATCATGCTCAACATCATACTACACTCGTGCCAAACAAATAATATAGCAACACTTTTAATGAGTGGTTGCGCTCTTCCTATATCATTACCCCCTTAATTTGTAAAGATATATTTGCGGTAAAACCAGTCGATCAGCGGTCCAGTCGACAATTCTGTGCCTTCCCCCTTGAGTTTTTCGCTCAAGGGTACCAGTCTAAAACCCCATAGAAACCTCACTCTATTCAAATTGTGCATGCATCATGGTCAAACCTAGTCGGGTCAGTTATGTTGTCCACATAATGATCCTTTAAGATAGCCCTATCCAAAAGTCCACTGGGTTTCCCTAAACCCAAATGGACATCATCATGTTCTGTGTATTTATTTGGAGAACTAAATGCTTCATGCTAATTGTTGATATTAAATAGTCGAGTCTGGCGGGGGGTAAGGGCCTAACCTTATTTGTCTTGCAGAAATATGAAGCACGAGGTCCCCAGTTTCGGTATGGTTAGCACGCCCTCACTCTTGCTGGACTGATGGAGGAGTCTTCCATCAAATGACCAAATCAATGAATGGAAAGAGAGGGCCGCCAAAGCTAGTGAAAAGTTGGAATATCTGGAGTATAGTCTGCTGGAATTGGAAGGAAAAGTGAGGAAGAGAGTCACTGACTGCCAGAATGCTGAAGGAAACGAAGGATAACACCTAGTAAAGGCATTTTTACTGGTGAACCTACGCGAGATAGAGGATATGATCAACGAGAGCATTCAACCTGAGGAAGGTCCTTCAGGGACCAAGTAGATAGGAGTTTATCTTCTCGCTTTATAAAATGTAATAAGGCCAATGGCCATTAGTGACTTTTATTTCTTGTTCATTTAGTGTCGTTTTGGGATTCGTCTATTTCTATCAATAAAATGAGCATTTAGCATTCTAAGTTCTCCAAACCAATTTGTCGCTAGGCCTACCTCGGGCACAAAGGGGTTCCCAAATTAGGACACGATTTACATTCTCGCACTATGTGTTTAAATATTGCAATACTTTTTGTAATCCTCACTGACTTAATTACCTTTTGTTTTTATTTTGTTTTCTTTTATTATTCCCCTCCTCAAAGGTTAGTTCATGCACTCTGGCATCGTCATCTTATTTCACAAGATCCAAAGGCCCTTCCATACAGGCTGTGAGCAGAGGGGCACGCCTCAATAACTGGACCATCAGGACAACCAGAGCCCGGCGAGCCTCGAGGTAGCAAGGTTAAAACAAGCATCATGCACTATTTTATTTTACTAAATAATTTTCTTTTCACATTTTTCAATACCCGTAATAAAATCTTCAATGTCCAAAACAGTTATGCAATTTATCAAAGCATTCTGACTTTCTTATGAATCAACACTCATTATCATTTTCTCTCATTACTTTACTTATACAGTATTACTATTACTTATCTTGATGAACCAATGACTGTGACATGCAATGAGACAACGCAACAAACGGACATTGATTCAGAGGAAGATGACATAACTGACGAGATTGTTAAAGAAGTTGAGAACTTTGAGAACAGACCTAAGTCCAACCTGGACGAGACAAAAATTGTTAACCTGGGAGATGTAAAAAACGTCAAGGAAACACTAATCAGCGTTCACTAATCGCCATCAGAAAAGGAAGAATACACAGAATTTCTAAAGGAATATGAGGACATATTCGCATGGTCGTATGATGACATGACTGGTCTGAGTACGTCTATTGTGGCTCATAAACTGCCAACCAATCCGACATGTCCGTCGTTAAAGCAAAATCTCAGAAAGTTCAAGCCTGATATGAGTTTGAAAATCAAGGAAGAAGTCACTAAGCAAGTCAAAGCTAAGGTTCTCAGGGTAGTAGAATACCCGACATGGTTAGCCAACATCGTACTAGTGCCAAAGAAGGATGGGAAGGTCAGAGTCTGTGTCGACTACCGGGATCTCACTCGGGCCAATCCGAAAGACGACTTCCCTTTGCCGAACATACACATCCTGATTGACAACTGCACCAAGCATGAGCTGTAGTCATTTGTAGATTGCTTCACTGGTTATCATCAAATCTGGATGGATGAAGAGGATGCTGAGAAAACAGCTTTATTACGTTGTGGGGAATATACTGTTACAAGAAGATGTCATTTGACCTAAAGAATGTAGGGGCCACCTACATGAGGGCCATGACTACCATTTTCCATGATATGATACACAAGGAGATAGAGGTATATGTAGATGATGTTATCATCAAGTCCAAGAAGGCCACTAACCACATGGAAGATTTGAGGAAGTTCTTCAATAGATTGCGGAGGTACGACCTGAAACTAAGCCCCGCGAAGTGCGCATTTGGGGTTCCTGCTGGGAAATTGCTTGAGTTTATTGTGAGTCGCCGAGGAATAGAACTGGACCCATCAAAAGCCAAGGCTATTCAAGAATTGCCATCACCAAAGAACAAGAAATATGTGATGAGCTTCTTGTGAAGGCTCAATTACATCAACCGATTCATAGCACAGTCTACGGTTATTTGTTAGGCAATCTTTAAGATGTTGAAGAAGGACATCGCTACCAAATGGACTGATGATTGCCAAAGGGCCTTTGACAAAATCAAGGAGTACCTGTCAACAGCACCAGTTTTAGTCCCACCCGAGCCAGGAAGACCTTTATTACTCTACCTTGCAGTATTGGATAGAGCTTTTGGTTACGTTCTGGGGTAGCATGATGAAACGAGGAGGAAAGAGTAGGCCATTTATTATCTCAGTAAGAAGTTCACCCCGTACGAGGCCCGGTATTCGTTATTGGAGCGCACCTGTTGTGCTTTGACCTGGGTAGCTCAAAAGCTGAGGCATTACTTCTGTGCCTATACTACATATCTCATATCAAGGATGGACCCCTTGAAATACATCTTTCAGAAGCTCATGCCCACTGGCAAGCTAGCCAAGTGGCAAATCCTATTAAGTGAGTTCGACATTGTTTACGTAACTCAGAAAGCAGTCAAGGGACAAGCACTAGAAGACCACCTTGCTGAGAATCTCGTGGATGGAGAATATGAACCCATGAAAATGTATTTTCCTGACGAAGAGGTATCATTCATAGGAGAAGACATTGCAGAATCCTATGACAGTTGGAGAATGTTCTTCGATTGAGCAGCAAATTTCAAAAGAGTTGGCATAGGGGCAATCCTAGTATCAGAAACCGGTCACGATTATCTGGTGTCCGCCAAACTCAGGTTCCCATGCACCAATAATATGGCCGAGTACGAAGCCTGCATCTTAGGGCTCAAGATTGCCATTGACATGAACATTCAAGAGTTGCTAGTAATTGGAGATTCATACCTACTCATACATCAGGTGTGTGAAGAATGGGCAACTAATAATTCCAAGATACTCCCGTACCTGCATCATGTATAGGAATTAAGAAAGAGGTTCAGGAGGACGGAGTTCCAACATGTTCCCAGAGTCCAGAATGAGTTCGCCGATGCATTGGCTACCCTGTCATCTATGATACAATATCCAGACAAAAATTTCATTGATCCCATTCCAGTAAAGATCCATGATCAGCCATCTTACTGTGCCATGTTGAAGAAGAAGCTGACAAAAAGCCCTGGTTTCACGATATCAAGGGATATTTGGCAAAAGGAGAGTACCCAGAACTTGCAAAATTCTACTTAGAAATGCACACTTCGGAGGTTGTCCAACAATTTCTTTCACAGCAGAGGAATCCTGTATAGGAGGACTCCTGATTTAGGACTATTAAGGGGTGTCGACGCAAAGAAAGCATCCAGGCTACTAGAGGAAATTCATGTTGGGACCTGTGGTCCGCATACGAACGGTTTTGTCTTAGCAAAGAAGATACTCTAGGCCGGTTACTTTTGGATGAATATGGAAACGGACTGCATCCAGTATATCCGGAAATGTCACCGCTGTCAGATACATACAGATATGATAAAGGTGCCTCCAAATGAACTTAATGCAACAAGATTACCATGGCCTTTCACCGCCTGGGGAATGGATGTCATTGGACCGATCGAGCCTGTCGCTTCCAACGGGTACAGGTTTATCCTAGTAGCAATCGATTATTTCACCAACTGGGTCGAAGCAGCATCTTACAGAGCAGTAACTAAGAAAGTCGTGGCAGATTTTGTCCGCGGCCGCATTATTTGTCGATTCGGGATCCTAGAGTCGATCATTACTGATAATGGCTCCAACCTCAATAGTGACTTGATGAAAGCTATGTGTGAAACCTTCAAGATCAAACACAAGAATTCCACAGGCTATAGACCTCAAATAAATTGAGCTGTAGAAGCTGCCAACAAGAATATCAAGAAGATATTAAGGAAAATAATAGAGAAGCATAAACAGTGGCACGAAAAGTTATCAATTGCTCTATTGGGGTATTGCACCACAGTCCGCACAACAACCGGGGCAACCCCTATATGTTGGTTTACGGTACAGAGGCTGTCATTTCCACTGAAGTAGAAATTCCTTCCCTAAGGATCATACAAGAAGCTGAGCTCGACGATGCAGAGTGGGTAAAAGTCATTATGAACAACTAGCCCTTATCGACGGAAAGAGAATGAATGCAGTTTGCCATGGTCAACTCTATCAGAACAGAATGTCCAGAGCCTTCAATAGAAGAGTCAAGCCAAGACAGTTCACACCGAGGCAGTTGGTGTTAAAGAAAATTTTTCCGCATCAAGATAAAGCCAAGGGGAAATTCTCTCCCAACTGGCAGGGTCCATACATGGTTCACCGAGTTCTGATAGGAGGAGCCCTCATACTTGCAGAGATGGACGAAGAAGTCTGGTCGAAGCCGTTCAATTCAGATGCAGCCAACCGTTACTATGTGTAATCTTTATGCTTTCCTCATATGATGTAAATTGAACTATGCCTGACCTGATTCCCATTTAAGAGGGGATACGTAGGCAGCCCTATGGGTTCGGTCACAATTCAATAAAATTTTTATTTCCCCCCCGCAGTTGGAAATTGAGGCAGAATTTTGAGGAGGACCCTCAAAATTCCAAAGTAATTTCAGTCGATCGTCACAAGCAACAGTCAGAAGCGTCAACCTATTAAACTGGGGCAGAATTTTAAGGGGGACCCTCAAAATTCTGTAGCAAGAGAGGTTGCAATGTCCCGAACCGCGTCACAGTCATCGGTTCATCTGAAAAGCTATCTTAATTATATACTTATGTCATATTTTTACAAAATCATGCATGTTTATTACTGAAATTGCTTTGTTTAGAAACGCTACCCCAATGATACATACAGTATCACTAGATCAAAGTCGAGCAGGTCAAGCAAAGCCAGCGGGGATATGAACTAACCTCCCCCCTCTACAAAACTCAAAATTTTTCTTTGGATGCAGGCACTTGGATTGCGAAATCATCAAACATACTATAAACTCATAGGACAAACATTATTCAGGAATACGACTCTCTGAACTGTTACACTTGCAAACATCTACTATCAGCATACACCGGTGATGCCCTGTATGTCACAATGATCCCAGTAATCGCAACACTGCAATCTGCTATCAGCTAAGAAAGCTCTACTACCATTTGCCATTTTATTTCTTGCATAAGGATATTACTCTACCTTCCGAGGTTAAGCTCTACCTCCATCTGCATTTGCATTGCATAAGGATACTATTCTGCCTTCTGAGACTAAACGTTGTCTCCATCCGCATTCTTGCATAAGGCTACCATTCTGCCTTCCGAGACTAAACGTTATCTCCATCTGCATCTGCATTTACATTGCATAAGGCTACTATTCTGCCTTCCAACTTGCATAAGGCTACCATTCTGCCTTTCGAGACTAAACACTGTCTCCATCTGCATTCCTGCATAAGGCTACCATTCTGCCTTCCAAGGTTAAGCTCTACCTCCATCTGCATTTGCATTGCATAAGGCTACTATTTTGCCTTCCAACTTGCGTAATGCTACCACTCTGCCTTCCGAGACTAAACTCTATCTCCATCTACATTCCAGCATAAGGCTACCATTCTGCCTTCCGAGGTTAAGCTCTACCTCCATCTGCATTTGCATTGCATAAGGCTACTATTCTGCCTTCCAACTTGCATAAGGCTACCATTCTGCCTTCTGAGACTAAACGCTGTCTCCATCTGCATTCTTGCATAAGGCTACCATTCTGCCTTTCGAGACTAAATGATGTCTCCATTTACATCTGCGTCCTTACATAAGGCTACTATTTTGCCTTCCGAGGTTAAGCTCTACCCCTCTCTGCATTTGCATCTTTGCATAAGGTTAGCATTCTGCCTTCCGAGGCTAAGCTCTGCCTCCAATTTTCTTCGAGACTAAGCACTATCTTAAGCATCGTTTATTTCGTTTCTCTTACGGGCTAAGGTCTGCCCTTCAATTCACAAGACTAAGCTTTGTCTTGTCCGCATCATGCTACTGCATCTCATGGGCTAAAAGATCGCCTCATACTGCATCTCATGGGCTAAAAGATTGCCTCATACTGCATCTCATGGGCTGAAAGATCGCCAAATTATCCAAAGGCATCATCGTTCGGAGGCACCATCTTCATAGCCCGAGAACACTGTCATGGCCTGAGGATCCCTTTTAATCTTTTGCATATCATTATTCAAAGACATCATGGTTCGGAGGCACCATCCTCATAGCCCGAGAGCATCCTTTCATGACCAGAGAATCCTTATTGTAAGCTTCATGGCCCAGGATGGCATGGTCTAAGGACATCATTCTAACCGTCCGAAGACAACATTCATGGTCCGACGGGAATTTGCATCATGTTTAAATTTATGCGCGATATACGCTTGTATTATTTCTAATTGTAGGTACACCGGCGAGAAATGGCCATCCTGGTAGGAGTGATCTCGCTCCAGTTCCCGCAGCCATATCAAACCTTAACCATTCCCACAAGCCATCCACTCACCCCATCCTGGATATTGCGCCCGTTCTTGAAAAGTCTCCATCGGTATACTCCGCCGACGGATCCTGAACTACATATGGACTTATTCCTGTAAAACCAGGGATATGTAGGCAGCTCAGAAGCCAGGGTGCAGCCTATCTTCTTCAAACCGTTTCGCTTGGTCAAAATTGGCCATCATATCTTTACCCGACAACTCTTTCATCCTTCCCGGGTAAATAGGGGCAGCTATTGATACCCAATTTTTCCTTATATACTTTCAATATCCAAAATAACTTCAAAATGGCATATATATGCATATGTAAGCATATCCACGTGTTTTATTATTTTTCCATAATTTTTAAAGGTCTTTAAATCAATGTATTTCCCTCTTTTATCTATAAAAACTCAATAATTATTTCCAAAATTATTATTTTGGTAATTTATTTTTTGGACTTTTATATTTATGCTAAGATATAGCTAAGGTAATTTTTGCATATTTTTACAAATTTATTTAGTATTTTTAAGCTAAATTGCATATAGTTGCAATATTAGTCCTTTTTAAGATTTAATTGTGTTTTATATTCATAAAATTAAGTTTTGTATTTTTAAATTGTTAATTATATGTTATAAATCATGTTAGTGCTTTCAATTTATTTCCAGAAATTAATTACTATTTTTTTATAATTTTAAATAGGGAAAATTGGCTATTTAAATAATAGCCCAATTACATTTCAATTTTAGCCTAAATCTAACCCCAACTTAAAACCAATTTCCCCGACCCAATTACCATTCAAACCAGACCCATAACCCAATTAAACGACCCAACCCGGATTCCACTACCTACCCTCTTTAATCCAGGCCGTTAATCATTCTGATCAACGGCCAATATTCGCCCTTACCATTTTTAACCCTAAAAGACCCCTAAACCTACCTCATTCTTCACCAAACACCACCCTTGAATCCCTCTTCTATCAACTCTCTCTAAAACTTCACATAAACCCTAGCCGCATCCATAAAATCCCACCCTAATCTACCTCAATCTCTGCCTAATCCATGGCCTCCCATGGCCATTGGAGATGTGTATTGGCCTCCTATGGCTCCTAGGTATTTGTTTCTGTGGTTTTATGGCCAGTCCTCGGAGGAATCCGGTCCAGTCCTTGCCCAACCTTCATCTCTGGTCTTTCTCCGGCCAGCCATGGCCGTTCAAGTCAAATTTTTGACTTTCCAGGTTATATCGGTAACTTTCAAGGCCTTTCTCACCTTTTCTGGGTTTTCCAAAACCCTAATATTCGAGATCTTTAAATTTTCTTTCAGATTTACCTTAGATCTGTACTTACTATGAATTTCTTAAGTGTATTCTCGAAGGTTCTTCAACTTTTCTTTCAAAATGACTCTTCATTTTTTCGGTGATTAGGGTTTTCCTTTAAGTTTTTCAAAAGATTTCTTATCTGATTTTAATGTTGTTTGTGATTTTGCTATGTTTAAAACGATTTGCTTATGTTGTTCTTCTATCATATCTCAGCATGTTAAAAATCCCTAGTTCCTTTTAGTCTTATCCGAGTTCTGAAACTGTTTGTTTAAATGTGTACTTGTTCTTTGTTCCTGGCTCTCTTTTCCTTGTTTGACTTGTTTGATTTTGAGTTCTTATCATCTCTAAAACTCGACTATTGTCGAAGCCCTAATTTCTTAAAAGGTTTTCCTCACTTGATACTGTGAGACCTTTACTTGTTTTTGATTCTCTTTACTTGTTGCTATGTTTTCTTCACTGTTGATTCTATGTGACTACTTGACCTGCGTGATTACTGTGCTCCGAATATTTTTCTTAACTGTTGAATCCTAGCTTACCTTTTTGCTACTGTATGCCTCTGTTATCTCTTTTGCCAATGTGTTTGGCCTCGCATGTCTGATGCTTCTATTCACTCTATTTATATACTGAAGTGCAGAATCATGTTTCTTCCTTGATTGATCTTGATCTTGTTACTGATTGTTTTTCTTTTATGAACCCTAATTTCACTCGCTTGTTTAAATTAATTGATTCCTTTCATTTACTCTGATGTTTTACCTTGTTGAATCATTTCCCAAAATAAGACTATTTTGTACTTAGACTTGATTATTTACTTCATGCTTTTTCTGCCCCTTATATGGTAATGATCAATCTGTCCCCAAACGGATTTCTTTCCTTAATTAAACTTTCTACTATAATCAGACATCATGTCTAAAAGATTAAAATCAATATTTTTACAGAAATCGTGCCTATAGGAATTTCGTTGTGATCAAATAAATCATATCTGCTTCATTTCACGTTCAACTAGATACCATGCCTATAGGACCAGAATCAGCCTTTAATATTGAGATACCATGCTTGTTGGAATTAAAATCAGCGATAATAGAGATCATGTCTATAGAATCTGAAACCGGTTTAGTTAAAAAATCAGTTTGACTCATACTATTCTGAATCAGTTTAAACAACCTACTCTTTTCATTAATATGATTTAGAAAGCATGCATATAGGATCCAAATCGCCTATTTAAAAAACTAACTACTGCTTTGTTGTATTCCTAATCAGTAATAGACATCATGCTCATAGGAGATCACTATCACACTTACGCAAGCCTTAGGTAATAATGATAAAACTGAATCCGCATTTGTTTAATTAGCAACTGCTACAACCAGCAGGCATGCCTACTCGGACTTCTTATGTGAGTTATGTAATAAATTGGTCTGCTTCAACAATTAAAACACCCTGCCTTAGTACTTTAAATTCTGACCCTAACTGTGTTTAAGTCATGCTATTTATGTGCATTGTCTGCGGAGGTATATATGTGCCTCTTATTTGTTTATATGTTTCCCTTAATATGCAGTCCTACGTGTTTCGTATGTCACTTTAGCCTTTTACCTTTAAAACCTAAGAGTCAGCCTAAAATCCTCCCTCTTATAGGAATAGTAGTCCTAAATTCCTCTGGGACTGATAGGATCGAGACGGGTAATGGCATGCAATAGAGGTCGAGACCAATTCACGCTTTAATACTTTAACGGGGTGGGAAGGGTAGATATGGATATGATGACTGGTGCGCTAATACCACGTGTATCCTCTCTTCTGAGGAGTGTCATATTGGGCATCGCATTGATGTGATCCATATTATAAATAAACCTAGGACCCCCCTTTCCGTTTACATTCTCAAGTATTTGTAAAATGTAACTCCTTTTTCAAAATTTGCCTTTTAACAATTGTTTTTGAACTCTTATGTGTTTAAACTTAAATCCCCTACTACTTGAGTTTATACTTGTCTGTTTGCTAATTGTACAAAATTCACAAAACTGTCTGGCCGGGAACCACACTAGTGGATCCTGAGGGGTGCCTAACACTTTCCGCTTAGGATAATTTCAAGCATTTACCCTATCTCTGGTTATTAAACAAACTTATAAATGAACCCTATAGGTGTCCTAATGCACCTTAAATCATTAGGTGGCGACTCTTCAAATGCAAACCCAGTTCCCAAAAGGAATGAGTTGTCCTACCCAAAAAAATGTCATAAACTCGATTTTCCGATGCAAAGAGGGAAAAGGGAGGCGCGACACACGTGAATTTTTAAAGAAATCTAGAGTCTATACTTTATCCCACTGGTGGTCTATAATTCTATTGTTAATACAAACCAATAGATGGTCGAATACACTCAACTCAATTGTAGGTATATTTTCCACCAATGATTGAAGTGTTAAAATAACTTGAATTTACCTCTTCATCTACTCAAGTTAAAGAATTAAGAACTGCATATCAATCAATGGAATAAGAATAGGGGTGGTCATTGATTATTGATTGTTCGTTAATGTAAAATAATATTGTAGCTACATTAATACAAATACGACAATTATTAGTGAATAACCTAAAGTTGTATTTATTCATCATTCATAGGTAATTTCACACTTTTAATGGGATTAATAGCATGTTTGGCCAAGCTTCTCAAGAAGCCAAAAGTGTTTTTTTTTCATAAACACTTATTTTTCTTAACTTGAGGTGTTTGGCCAAGCTTTTGGGGGGGAAAGTGCTTTTGGGAAGAAGCAGAAGCAGTTTCTGAGAAGCAGAAAAAAGTAGTTTTCTTCCCAAAAACAGAAGCAGAAGTATTTTGACTTTTATTCTTACCTAAAATACCCTTAACAAAATATAGTATATACCAAAATAACTGTTAAACCTAATAATTAGGATATTAATGTATAAGTATTTCTTCTTATATATATATAGTAACTTTAGGGGTGAATGCTTTTATATTTGTTGAATGAATTTTAATATATTTAACTTATATTAAAAGAATTAGGTACTTTTTGATTTTATTTTCATACTTTTCTTAAATAAAATGAAAAGATTTAATTATTGCCTATAATAAAAAATGTTAAGATTATTTATTTAATTATAATATTAATTATTAAGTAAATCTATTCATGTCCTTATTTGTAATTTCATACATAAAAGCACTTTCCAAAAAGTTTAGTCAAACACAAATTAATTGCTCAAAAGTGTTTTTTAGAGTGTTTCTCTTCAAAAGAATTTTTTTCAAAAGCACTTTTGGAAAAAGCACTTCTCAAAACAAGCTGATTTCTCCCGCTTGGCCAAACAAGCTATAAATATGTTATAGCCTATTTGGCCAAGCTTTTTTTGGGCCAAAATTATTTTTTGGCAAAAATTACTTTTGGCCAAAACTTGAGGTGTTTGGCCAAGCTTTTAGACGGAAAAAGTGCTTTTGAGGAGAAACAGAAGCAGTTTTTGAGAAGTAGAAAAAAGAATATTCTCTCCAAAACCACTTTTCTGAGAAGTACTTTTGAGAAAAATACACTAAGAAGCAGTTTTCAAAAGCTTGGCCAAACACTAATTACTACTCAAAAGTGTTTTTCAAATTAATTAGCCAAACACAAACTGCTCCTCACAAAAAGCACTTTTTCAAAAGTACTTTTGAGAAAAGCACTTCTAAAAATAAGCTGATTTTAGAAGCTTGGCCAAACAGGCTATTAGTATTACGTATCAATTATATAGGTAATTACCTACGCAATGTCCATTATTATAGCATAAAGTTAAGGCAATATATGTAATTTGTTGACTAATTACCTATTATAATTTTTCAAAACATCACTTAATATCAACATATATTGATAATATAGCCCAATATTCATTATATAACACTCCTTTACTTCGATGTATTAATTGTTGACACCACTTTACTGTACAACACTCTTATGCTTTGAGGTCTTATTTGTTGAGTTATTAATAACATGTTGTAGAATGATTATGATGACCTGATAGGCCATCTTATATTTTGGAGCCTAATTCTACACTTTGAAGCCTTAAAAACTCATTTTTATCCTCCTCGATTTGCGTGCGCAATTCGGATGTGTTTCCGAAAAACTTTTATGTTAAAAATTGAAAAAAAAATATAAAATTTCTCTTTGAAATCCATGGGAGTTGACTTCGGTCAACGTTTTGAGCAGCCGGATCCAGATTCGTATTTTAACGGTCCCGGTGGGTCCGTATCGTGATTTGGGACTTGGGCGTATGCCCAGAATCGAATTCGGAAGTCCCTAGCCCGAGATATCTTGAAAGTAAAAGGCTTAATGAATTTGAAATATTTGACCAATAATTGACTTTTGGATATCGAGTTCGTATTTTGGTTTCGGAACTCGGTATAGATCAAATACCATATTTATGACTTGTCTGTGAAATTTGGTGAGAAGCGGAGTTGGTTTGACGTGATTCGGACGTTCGGTTGTAACAATAGAAGTTTCAAGGTTTTCTTGAAAATTTCATTTGATTTGGTACTCAATTTGTAGTTCTGTCACAACCCAAAACCCGATCTGTCATGATGGCGCCTATCATGGAACTAGGCCAACCTCAAACCAACGGAACCCAATACCAAAATGTAGATATTACAAATCATTTGCAAAAAACGTTCATCATTTTTAAAAATAAATCGTTTAAGGCATAAGAGAAAGATTCATATTACAATACATTTGTCCCAAAACCACGGTGTCACTAAGATCACGAGCGTCTAAGGTAAATACATAATCTATCAAAGTGTCGAAGAACCAACAGAAACGTACAACTGGAAATGAGAAGGAGAGTCAAGCCCTGCGAACACCGTGCAATTACCTCAATAATCTTCTAAGTCAGAAGCCTTGATCGAACATCTGCCACTAGATCCAAAGTGCCTGAAACTGTACACGAGGTACAGGGGGTAACGTGAGTACACCAACTCAGTAAGTAAGTACAAGCCCAAACTATGGACTGAGAGGTAGTGACGAACTCAACCTCTTCATAGGATAAACAAGAATATCGTACAGAAATGTAGGCATGCTTTCAGTTAATTAAACTGCTCATAACAAGAAAATAGAGCAAGTAAGGGCATGATAAAGGAGTATAAGCTCCGCTACATCTGCATGCCAATGCACATACTGAATGAAATGCACTATGCCAAGTACCTCATGTACCCAATAACTCGATGCTAGTCCACTCAGTACTTTATATGGCTCGTACGGCCTAGGGAAGATCTATCCCATATATATACGTCTCTGACAGCAGTCACTCAGTACTTAGGAAGGCCAATCCAGCCTACGAAGAAGATCCATCTCCTAGTAATAGTAATGACAACTCACAACTGCTCGGTACTGTATATGGCCCACAAGGCCCTGGAAAGATCCATCGCAGAATATATATGTACATCACAGACTATCAGTCTCCGGTACTGAGGAACAGGCCAATCCAGCCTTATGGAGAAGACCCATCTCCATGCCAATACTTCGGACAAGATCCACGTCTAGGGAAGATCCATCCCTCAATATCATCAACTACTACGCTCACTGTGGGTGTAAAGACTCCGGAGGGGCTTATCTAAGCCCAAGCGCTATATCAATGCCAGCAAAGGCATGATCAATATCTCGCTGCGGTGTGCAAGTCGATTCCATATACTGTCAATCAATATTCGGCCCTCGGCCTCACTCAGTCAATACTCTCCAGTCTCGCACACAACGGCTAAGATGTCATGATACAAGCCCGAACAATGATATGATATGTCAAATAGCAATAATCGAGACTGAGGCATGATATAATATGCATGAACAGGACTGAGTATAGAATATACATGAAACTAATGACATGATGGCAAGAAACGACCTCTCGGGTCTCAAAAGTTATTGGCGTGAAGCCTTAACATGATAGCTAACATGATTTGCAGCTTATCAACTTAATCACATAATTACAACACAATATCAACATATAAGAGTAGCTAAGTGGTGCCATGGAATGATCCAAGCTGCATTTCTCATGGTGCACGCCCACACGCCTGTCACTTGGCATTGAGTCACCTCAATAGTAATCATAGAACACATAGTTCGGGGTTTCGAACCCTCAGAACCAAGTTTGGAAGCGTTACTTACCTCAAGCCAAGCCAAACTCTAGTCCACGACGCCTTTTCCTCTCGATTTGGCCTCCAAATGCCCCGAATCTAACCAAAATCAGTATATAGCCATCAAAATATGCCAAGGGAACAAAGCCCACTCGAAAATAATCAAATTACATCAAAATCCCGAAATTGGTCAAAACCCGACCCCCGGACTCACACCTTGGATTCCGATAAAAATCATGAAACTAGAATCCTTACGCTCTCATGAGTTCATACATACCAAAAATACCTAAATCCGACCACAAATGATCCCTCAAATCCCAAATTTTAGGTCTCCAATTTTCCAAGCCCTAACCCCTAATTTGCTACTAATTTTCCCATAGATTTCATGCTTACAACCTTAAAAATCATCATAAAAACGAGTTTAGGGACCAAGGACCTTACCTCTAAGAAGCTCTCTTGAATTCTCCCTTCAATTAGCTCTCCAAAGCTTCTTCCCATGTGAAATATTATGAAAAACCACTCAAAATCATGAAGGGTGAAATAAATATATTCTGACCCAGCAAAACCGCATCTGTGATCCAATTTCCGCACCTGTGGGACCGCTTCTGCGCATAATCAACCGCTTCTGTGGTTTCTCATTTAATCCCCATTCGCACCTGCGACCCAAGCTCCGCATCTGTAGGCTCGCAAGTGCGACACACCTTCCGCATCTGCGGCTTCTACCTTCTTCGCCTGTGGCTGCATCTGTTGCTTGATATTATTTTTGCGGTCATCGCACCTGCGGCTCCCTAACTGCAGGTGCAATTATGACAGTGGAATTAGTAGCTGAAGTTGCTCCAACAATTTCCCAAACTCCCCGTCAATCATCCGAAATCACCCCGAGGCCCCCGGGACCTCAACCAAAAGTACAAGCAAGTCATATACCACCTTCCACACTTATACCAATCTTCAAAACTCCTCAAACAACATCGAATCAACCAAATAACATCAGATTCAAGCCTAAGAACTCCAAAAACTTTAGAATTCTGCTTTTGATCAAAAAGTCTATCAAAGCTCGTCCAAATGACCTAAAATTTTGCACACGCGTCACAAGTGACATAGCGGACCTACTCCAACTTCCGAAATTCCATTCCGGACCCTATATCAAAATCTCACTTATCAACCGGAAAATGCCAAAATTCTAATTTCGCCAATTCAAGCTTAAATCTACTCCGGACCTCCAAAACACATTCTGATCACGCTCCTAAGTCCCAAATCACCTTCCGAAGTTATCCAAACCATCGAAATTCACATTCGATCCCTTTCTCACATAAGTCAACATCTGATTGACTTTTCCAACTTAAGCTTACTCAAAAGAGACTACATGTCTCAAATCTTTCCAAAACCTTTCTGAACTCGAACCAATCAACATGATGACATATAATACACCTGAACAAGAAAATAAGAAGCAGAAATGGGGGAAACGGGGCTAAAATTCATAAAACGACCGGCCAGGTCGTTACATCTTCCCCCACTTAAACATACGTTCATCCTCGAACGTGCCCAGAGTTGTTCCGAAAACCATTAAATCACTGTATAACCTTACCATGCACATGCCCGAGGGTGATCCCATGTCACCCTATCTCATATAGGTCTAATAACATAATGTAACTGAAATTTCACCATCCAACCTAGACCATAAACCTTAGAACCACATTTACACTTCTGAAATCGTCTACAAGATCAGAATCTCACATCTATACTTTGAATAAGTCCGAACAAGCTGTAACAAACCAAACCTGCAACCTCAGATACAATTACGTGATATACCACATAACTCAAACACTTGTAGCGATAACTTCTAATCATAGCAGTTGTTCAAAACAACCGAATATCGATAGTATGCCTCTTATAAAATAAATCCTAATTCCAACACTTCCATATGTTTCCAATGATAAATGAAACACATAGAAAGCCATACTCATTCCTTAGATCAATCATTCATGAAACCACTTCTCCCTTGGCAAGGACCATAGCAAATTCTTGAGCCGAACATCGATATTATCCTTCCAACACGCTGAAACCGAATCCGTTTGTATTCATTCTAGATCCCAACGATCTCATCTAATCCAACACAGCTACTCTGGTGACATGACACATCAATACCATCTAAAGCCACAATTCGGGCAATCCGCGCACCAATAAGCAACAATCTGAACATACTCAAATCATGAAAATGACTCAAATGAGAGAGTTGTACCGCAAGTTCACAAGTACCACTACAACACAATTTTGGGAACCCATCACATGTCGTAGAACCAGAACACACGAATCTAACCTGAAAGATCATACCTCCACATAACCTTGCTACAATATGCAGCCTTATCCGAACACCGGTCCACATGAAACACTTCAAGTCACTATGCTAAAAATCAATAACCACGCACAATTTGATGTCTTGAACCGATATCAAATCATCATAACCACGGCGAAGCAAATGACTTAATACCACACAAACCCAAAAGGACACAACCAATACGCCATCCACCGAGCAATACTCAATACTATTCCCGCTTGAATTCCACTATGAGACCTCGATAGAACCGTACCATATGTGCCTATAACCAACAAATCATAACGCCTCGTAGCACGGAAGGTAACTCATAGATCACCCCAGAACACTACTAAGCTCAATAACAATCGAGTCAACACATCCCCCAAAAATAGCAACTCGGAGTCAACAAAGCTGACTCGTTGCAGAACACACATCCATATTGGCCTACCAATTAACCCTTTATCAAGGAACTCCTAAAGCTGATCCTTCAACTCCTTTAACTCCGCTGGTGTCATACGACACGGTGCCCGGTACCAAACCAATACCGAAATCAACAACCCTATCCGGCGACATGCCGGCACCAAGAAACACATCCGGAAAATCCCTCACCACCGGAACTGAACTAATGGTAGGAGTCTCTGCACTGACATCCATCACGAAGGCCAAATAAGAAAGACAAGCCTTCCCATCCATCCGTTGGGTCTTCAAAAATGAAACTACCCTACTGGGAACATAATCTGTCGAACCTCGCCACTCAATCCATGGCATTCTCGGCATAGCCAACGTTCCCGTCCTAGCGCAATAGCCCAGAATAACACGACACGGAGACAACCAGTCCATACTCAATATCACGCAAAAATCTAGCATACTAAGCAACAAGGATCCACTCGGTTCTCCAAACCTCCAATAGTTACCATACAAGACCGATATACGTGGTCTACAACCATGACCTAACCTGTTTATGAGAACTCCCAGTCTCCAAATTAATATAGCAGACGAATCACCATATCTGATCCCAACTCCACCGTTCGAAAATACAACACACATCTAATACCCAATCATCCTATGAGAGGTACTCCTATAATTCTTCAGTGCCACCAAGCAGACTCAAATATCAGCAGTCGATCCAACAAGAGAGTGCCCCAATATTAATGTAGTATCCTCAACTCAAACACGTCACCCTTTCTAAAATGTGTACCCTTATCAAGCCACACCAATCAGTGATCTCATTTACCTAATCATCTGAAACTGCCTGTGCTACCTTAGAATTTATGACCTTTTTTCAAAACTAAATTGTGACCTTACACATGCAAATCTCTATCCTACACAACCTACCGCATACACCATACCATCCTAGGATAAACATGAAAACTTCATATCCCTTCAGAGCTACAAGCAACTACGTACTCAACTAGCCTAGAACTTTCCATTGATCCTATCTAGAAGAAAATCTCTATATATCCCATGCTCCTCACACTCGTAGAAAATATACATCTCTAACCATGGTAGAAACCATCAAGAACTCTCCAAATTCCATTTGCACAAAACTAAACTGTCAGGACTGAGTCCTTCTAACTCAACCAAGCTACGCAGGCCACTAAAGCCCAAGTGCATTGCCACGAAACACTTGTAGAAACTCATTACCTCATAAGCATCCAAATAACTAATCATATTCCTTATCATGCCGCTCCGGCCTACTACCAAGCTGTCCTATTCATCCAAGTTATTCTAAGTTTCCTTCAAATTGATATTTACTATTGTCATAATACCGCAATCCTCAACCCAAACTCACTGCACGAGACCCCCAACATGAAACTGCACCATCTAAGGCTCATAAGCCGCTGAATACACTCTTAAATATCCCCAGAAGTACCACTTTCAAAATGCTCACCCTAAATAGACTTCCTGTGAATCTAAAGCCATTGCCTTCGCCCTACCGATATTGATGTGTAGAATCCATAATGATATAGAAAAACCACGAGTCTTGATACCCTCCAATGCAAACCTCAGTTTCTATCCAAATATACAACATGAAGATCTCCAATTATTACATGTAAAATCTAGAACCCATTAGAACCATTCTCGAGAGTCATCCACTCTACTCAAACCGCAATTAGACCGATTATGCGGACCGGACGACCTGTGCTCCATCAGTACTCCGACACCGGAGAATGTAGCCTTACCTTAATGCAACCAAGCAACTTCTTGTTCTATGCACCGTACATCCTTTACCAATACAACTCCGGTCATTCCGTGATTCTCATACACATATAAAGCATAGCATAACTTTTATTGAAATTCTTTTTACTCGAGACATCCTCCGTCTCAACCTCTACAAGCCATAACTGATTCACTAGTATGCCTCAAACCGGAACCAACATAGCACATAACCGTGAAATCAACTAATTGACAACATACTCCCCCACTTGGTTCAAAGCCACAGATCAAAACACGCAATAACTCATAATGTATATACTCTATTACTGCCATAATATCATAGTGAGATTAAACTCAATCCTTCATAAGCTCATGCAATACCGACCATCTAGTATATCAACTCTTCTGCAAATCTCGCATTCATCCTCGTAACAGTCAAGCCCACTCTCTTAAGCGATCAAAATTCAAATTGTAACACATATATTTCACTAGTACAAGAGGTCTTCCAACAAACATCATAAGGATGACACAAACTCCAGAACACTCCGCAGGAGATAATCCACCTGCTTCGCCTCAACTAACATCTCTTTATACCCTTTCACCGTCATAAACATTACGCAGTCTTAATCTTCCTGAGTCTGAACTCATATCACAACGTGAAATCTACTTCACTTCCCAACTAGGCAACATGAAAAGGTCCTTCAACATGCCTACAGCTCGGGCTATACATCAAATCACGATGGAAATCAAGCACCGAATAGTTCTTACTACCCCAAAGCAGACCCCTTATTGTCACATTCAAATCATATGAACGCATCCCCCAGTCACATCACACTCATCACATAGCTATCCAATCATCACTCTCATTAATAGGGACACTATCGGACATACAAATCCAAAAGCACATGCGTACACAATCAACGCCTCAGTGCCCAAGCTATAGGCAAAACCCGGCCTCGAGTCCTCCATACTGGCCCAACATCAACACACAGAGATCACACCTTGCCCCTCAATCGGGGGATCACAAGCCATTGATGCATATCTAATACTGAGCGTTCATACGTGCATACAAATGCATGGAAGGAATTAAAAGAGTTACACTTCAAGCTGAATCAATGATGCATGATAAGAATTCAAGAATGTGGAATTTCCTAAAGGTTCTGTAGCCTCCCGGGGATAAGTACAGATGTCTCTGTACCAATCCGCGTGACTCTACTAAACTTGTTCATGACTTGTGAGACCTATGTAACTTAGGCTCTGACACCAACTTGTCACGACCCAAAACCCGACCTATTGTGATGACGCCTATCATGGAACTAAGCCAGCCTCAAACCAACGCAACCCAATACCGCAATGTAGATATTACAAATCATTTGCGGAAAACTTTCATCATTTTTAAAAACAAATCGTTTAAGACATAAGAGAAAGATTCATATTACTATACATTCGTCCCAAAAACTCGGTGTCACTGAGATCATGAGCGTCTAAGGTAAATACATAATCTATCAAAGTGTCTAAGAACCAACAGAAAAGTACAACTGGAAATGAGAAGGATAGCCAAGCCCTGTGAATGTCGTGCAGTTACCTCAACAATCTTCTAAGTTAGAAGCCTCGATCGAACATCCGCCACTAGATCCAAAGTACTTGAATCTATACACGAGGTGCAGGGGGTAACGTGAGTACACCAATTCAGTAAGTAACAAGCCCAAACTATGGACTGAGAGGTAGTGACAAACTCAACCTCTTCATAGGATAAACAGGAATATCGTACAGAAATGTAGGCATGCTTTCAATTAATTAAACAGCTCATAATAGGAAAATAGAGCAAGTAAGGGCATGATAAAGGAGTATAAGCTCCGCTACATCTACATGCCAATGCACATACTGAATGAAATGCATTATGCCAAGTACCTCATGTACCCAATAACTCGATGCTTATCCATTCAGTACTGTATATGGCTCGTACGGCCTAGGGAAGATCCATCCCGTATATATATATACACATATGTGATGGCAGTCATATATACATCTCTGACATCAGTCACTCAGTACTGAGGAAGGCCAATCCAGCCTACAGAGAAGATCCATCTCCTGGTAATAGTAATGACAACTCATAACGGCTAGGTACCGTCTATGGCCCACAAGGCCCTAGGAAGATCCATCCCGGAATATATATGTACATCACAGACTATCAGTCTTCGGTACCGAGGAACAGGCCAATCTAGCCTTATGGAGAAGATCCATCTCCATGCCAATATTTCAGACAAGATCCATATCCAGGGAATATCCATCACTCAATATCATTAACTACTACGCTCACTAGGGGTGTAATGACTCCATAGGGGCTTCTCTAAGCCCAAGCGGTATATCAATGCCAGCGAAGGCATGATCAATATCATTGTTGTGGCGTGCAGCCCGATCCCATACTGTCAATTAATATTCGGCCCTCGGCCTCACTCAGTCAATACTCTCCAGTCTCGCACACAACGGCTAAGATGTCATGATACAAGCCCGAACAATGATATGATATGTCAAATAGCAATAATCGAGACTGAGGCATGATATAATATGCATGAACAGGACTGAGTATAGAATATACATGAAACTAATGACATGATGGCAAGAAACGACCTCTCGGGTCTCAAAAGTTATTGGCGTGAAGCCTTAACATGATAGCTAACATGATTTGCAGCTTATCAACTTAATCACATAATTACAACACAATATCAACATATAAGAGTAGCTAAGTGGTGCCATGGAATGATCCAAGCTGCATTTCTCATGGTGCACGCCCACACGCCCGTCACTTGGCATTGCGTCACCTCAATAGTAATCATAGAACACACAGTTCGGGGTTTCGAACCCTCGGAACCAAGTTTGGAAGCATTACTTATCTCAAGCCAAGCCAAACTCTAGTCCGCAATGCCTTTTCCTCTCGATTCGGCCTCCAAATTCCCTGAACCTAACCAAAATCAGTATATAACCATCAAAATATGCCAAGGGAACAAAGCCCACTCGAAAATAATCAAATTATATCAAAATTCCGAAATTGGTCAAAACCCGACCCCCGGGACCACGCCTCGAATTCTGATAAAAATCACGAAACTATAATCCTTACAATCTCACGAGTTCATACATACAAAAAATACCAAAATCCGACCACAAATGATCCCTCAAATCTTAAATTTTAGGTCTCCAATTTTCCAAGCCCTAACCCCCAATTCGCTACTGATTTTCCCATAGATTTTATGCTTACAATCTTAAAAATCATCATAAAAACGAGTTTAGGGACCAAGGACCTTACCTTTAAGAAACCCTCTTGAATTCTCCCTTCAATTAGCTTTCCAAAGCTTCTTCCTATTTGAAATGTTATGAAAAACCACTCAAAATCGCGAAGGGTGAAATAAATATATTCTGACCCAGCAAAACCGCATCTGCAGTCCAATTCCTGCACATGCGGGACCGCTTCTGTGCATAATCAACTGCTTTTGCAGTCCCCTTATCCGCACATGCGACCCAAGCTCCGCATCTGTGGGCTCGCAGGTGCGACATACCTTCCGCACCTGCGGCTTCTACCTTCTTCGCTTGTGGCCGCATCTGTTGCTTGATCTCGCTTTTGCAGTCATCGCACTTGCGGCTCCCTGACTACATGTGCAATTATGACAGTGGAATCAGTAGCTGAAGCTGCTCCAACAATTTCCCAAACTCCCCGTCAATCATCCGAAATCACCCCGAGGCCCCCGGGACCTCAACCAAAAGTACAAGCAAGTAATATACCACCTTCCACACTTATACCAATATTCAAAACACCTCAAACAACATATAATCAACCAAATAACATTGGATTCAAGCCTAAGAACTCCAAAAACTTCCAAATTCTGCTTTTGATCAAAAAGTCTATCAAACCTCGTCCAAATGACCTAAAATTTTGCACGCACATCACAAATGACATAACGGACCTACTCCAAATTCCGAAATTTCATTCCGGCCCCTATATCAAAATCTCACCTATCAACCGGAAAACGCCAAAATTCCAATTTCGCCAATTCAAGCTTAAATCTACTCCGGACCTCCAAAACACATTCCGATCACGCTCCTAAGTCCAAATCACCTCCCGAAGCTATCCAAACCATCGAAATTCACATTCGAGCCCTTTCTCACATAAGTCAACATCTAGTTGACTTTTTCAACTTAAACTTACTCAAAAGAGACTAAATGTTTCAAACATTTCCAAAACTTTTCCGAACCTGAACCAATCAATCTGATGACATATAATACAGTTGAACAAGATAATAAGATGCATAAATGGGGGAAACAGGGCTAAAATTCATAAAATGACCGGTCAGATCGTTACAAGTTCTAGGTGTTATTTTGGTGATTTGATCGCGCAAGCAAGTTTGAATGATGTTTATAGACTTGTGTGTACTTTTGGTTTAGAGCCCCGAGGGCTTGGTGAGTATCGGATAGGTTACGGAGTGAAATTTAGACTTAGAACATTGCTAGTATACTTTAGATTTTGTTGTGGGCCTTAGACCTCATAATTGCAAGGTCAATCATTGCATTTGCGACCGTTGATGGACTCGCATTTGCGATCTACTCATCGCATTTGCAAAGAGTAGCTGGGGAGGCCAGCATTTGTAATTGCAAATAATTCTTCGCATTTGCGAAGTGGAGCTGGGCAGGCAGTGATAGCAAATGCGATAAATGAGTCGCATTTACGGAAGGATTAGAGTTCGCATTTGCGAACTATTCATCACAAATGCGATGAAAGCAGGGATGTGGAAACCTTTTGCAAATGCGACACCTGCAACTGATCAAATATGACTTAGACATAATTTTTGGCTCATTCTTCAGATTTTCAAAACAAAAAAACCCTAGGGGCGACTTTTCCAAGAACTTATATTCCCCAAATCATTGGTAAGTGATTCTAAACTAGTTTCTTTCAATGTTTCACTACTTTTCCTAAGATTTTAACCTAAAATCTAGAGTTTTCATGGTAGAAATTGGGGGTTTTGGTAGAATTAGGAATATTTGAAAAATAGGGATTTAGACCTCAAATTGAGGTCGGTTCCAAAATAAATTAAATAACCAGGCTCGGAGGTGAATGGGTAATCAGGTTTTGGTCCGACTTTCGGGTTTGGACCAAGAGGGCCCGGACGTTGACTTTTGTTAGCTTTTTCAATAATGACCTAATTTAATTCTTTGCAATCGTGGGTAGTTCCTAAGGCTTAATTTGAATCATTTGATTGGTAATTTGCTAGATTCTATTTGTTCGGAGGCTTGTTTGAGAGGAAAAGTTGTGGTTGAGCTTTGAGCTTGGTCTTTGGAGCGAGGTAAGTGTTATGGTTAACCTTGACTTAGGGAATAGGACTTGTTTGTCTATTTGTTGCATGATTAGATGTTGGGTATAACATATATGTGAGGTAGCAAGTACTTATGCATTATTGTCGGGTTAAACCATGCGGGTGGGACTTGGTTCCGTGTAATTATTGTTTTCTTTGATCATTTTATTCATGTTTAGACTAGTATTGTTAAATTGATCGTTCTTATCATGTTTACGAATTTTTGGTGATAATTGAGTATTGATTTCAAAGTTGAGGTATGTATTGTGGAACCAAATGTTGAAGTAAGGCTTGTTCTTGTTCTTCTATCTTATTGTTGCTATTTGTTCATTGCTTTATGGTAAGGGAGAGTGTTAATGCACGAAGGGTGATGTTGTGCCATATTGTGAGTGTTAATGCATGAAGGGTGATGTCGTGCCATATTATGAGTATTAATGCACGAAGGGTGATATCGTGCCATATTGTGAGCGTTAATGCACGAAGGATGATGCCATGCCATGATAGGAGAGTTAATGTACAAAGGTGATGTCGTGTTGTTTCTGTTGATTTATATGCTGAGGTTGAGAGTAAAAGCATGAAGGGTGATGCCGTGCACTTTTCTTTACTATGTTTAATTGTTTTCATTGGTGCAAGGCATATTAGTTGTTATAGTTATCGTTGTTGCTATGATTCTTTATCTTGTATTCCCCTCAGCATGTCCCCCTCCCGATACTACATGTCTAGCTCTTAATTGTTGTTATTTCATACATATACCGTTATCTGCACAGGTTTATTATGTAAGCGTCTTGTCATAGCCTCATCACTACTTCGTCGAGGATAGGCTCGGCACTTACCAGTACATTAGGGTCGATTGTACTGATACTACACACTACACTTCTGTGCAGATTTTGGTACTGGCCCTAGCTAAGCGTGCGGTTAGCAGCTGGACTTGCTTGTCGGAGACCCAAGGTAGATTTACTGGCGTCCATAGACCCTGGAGTCCCTTCCTAGCTTCTTTATTATACTGTTTTCCTTCTTTCAGAACAGTTGTATTTTCTTTCATACTTTGTTTGTAGTAACTCTTAGAAGCTCGTGAATCATGACACCAGATCCGAATTGTATCAGTTGTTATGGGTTTTATGTTATTCCGCAAACTCAATTTTAGTTTCTGTTTAGCTTAATTTTTTCTGTTGTTGAAATTGACTGAAGCTGACTTAAGAATCCTCTAATGTTGGCTTGCCTAGCAAGTGAAATGTTAGGTGTCATCACGGTCCCGAAGGTGGTAATTCTGGGTCATGACAAGTTGGATACTCATCATGTATCCATGCAGCCACAAATTCCACTAATAGGGATAATACCGGACATATAAATCAAAAAGCACATGCTAACACAATCAACACCTCAGTGCTCAAGCTACATTCAAAACCCAGCCTCAAGTCTCCAAACTAGCCCATCATTAGCATACCGAAATTACATCTCGCACCTCTTCCATGGAATCACAAGTCGTCGATGTACAGCTGATACCGAGCGCTCACATGCGCATATGAATGCGTGGAAGGAATTCAAAGAGTTACGCTTCAAGCTGAATCAATGCAGCACGATAAGGAAAGAAAGATTGGAAGTATATCCTAAATTTCCTGTAGCCTCTCGAAGATAGATATGGACGTCATCATACTGATCCGTAAGACTCTACTAGACATTTGCTCATGACTTGTAGAACCTATGAACCTAGAGCTCTGATACTAATCTGTCATGACCCAAAATCCACTAGTCGTGATAGCACCTAGCCCAACCCGCTAGGTAAGCCAATTAATAATTATCCATTTTCATTTAACTTAATAATCCATTAAACAAAGGAATTATCTAAATCTTATACATTTCTCAAGTACAAATCATGAGCTTCTAAGAGTAGAGATTTCAAAACTGATAGGAAACAAAAACATCTTCTGTTTGAAACGTACATAAATAGTATATAATCTAAGGCTACTGTGAACAAGAGGCAGCTATAGTAGGAACGCAGGTATGCCTTCAAATCCAGCAACCATCGAACGCAGCAACATCGGCATCCGGGATCTGCACGCAATGTGCAGGAAGTGCAGTATGAGTACAACCGACCCCATGTAATCAAAAAGTAACTAACCTAACCTCAGGTTAAAATTAGTGACGAGCTGGAATATAGGTCGGGTCCAACACAAATAACCAGCAGCAGTTCGTACAACGAAGAGCAGATAAACAAGGAAGTACTCTCAGAGGTAAAAATGTTCAACTTTTACATAGTTTTCCAAAAATAGTTTCGCTTTTCAAGAATATCAGTGAAAAACCCAAATCCTTTATCAAAATCATCGAAATATCATGAGATAGTTTGAAAACAGTAATTTTTCCTGAAAATCCTTCCCACAATAGGTAAACATTTTTTCTTTCCTTTTTCAAATAATAAGTGTGAAATACCACTCTATGTCCGCTTACTAATGTGCAAAAGTCATGAATGATATGATATCGTACAGCATGAGGGAAAAATGCGTCTCTATGCATGTATGCCATATTTGTATGCCAATGCTATGTATCTGAAAGATAAATCATGTATTCACACTCTCAGAGTACTCAACCTCATTGTATCACACCTTCCACACATCATAATCAACCAATCGGTACTATATATGGCCCATACATCCCAGGGAAGATCCATCCCGGAATATATACATCACTAACGATAAGTCAACCAGTACCGAGGAAACAGGCCAATCCAGCCTCATGGAGAATATCAATCTCCAAACCAAGGGAAGATCCATCCTTGAATGTAATCAAGTACTTCGGACAAATCCATGTCCACGGAAATCCATCCCTCAATAATATCATCCACGCTCACTGGGAGTGTGTAGACTCCGGAGGGGCTCCTTCAGCCCAAGCGCTATAACAAGCCAACGAAGGCATAATCATAATATGCTGCGATGTGTAGCCCGATCTCATAATTGTCACTCATAATCAGGCTCTCGGCCTCACTTAGTCATCAATCTCTCCAGTCTCACCCACGGGCTCACAATGTCAAGAAAACTGACCCGGAATAATGATATAATGTATCAATAGGTAACAACTGAGACTGAGATATGATATGAACGCATGAATGTGACCGATTACGAAATATCAATGAATTCAAAAATCAATGAATTCAATGGGATGACAGCAATAAATGATCACTATGGGTACCAACATTATCAACATAAATCCTAAACATGATATCTAGCATGATGTACAGCTCATTTATCTTATCACATGGTGAAAACACAAATATCAATAAAATAAGGCCACCATTCAGTGCGCTGGAAACAACAAAGTCACAACTCACAGGGTGCACGCCCACACGCCCGTCACCTAGCATGTGCGTCACCTCAACACCAATCACATAGCACATAATTTGGGTTTTTATACCCTCAGCACTAAGTTTAGAAGAGTTACTTATCTTAAGCAAGCCAATTCTGACATTGAGCAAGTCAAGCGATGCTCCAAGAATCCCATCACGCGCGTTGCGACCTCCGAATGGCTCAAACTAATCAAAAACAACTCAAATATATTAAACAATGCTAAAGGAACCAATCCCAATCGAAAAATATCGAATCTTTAATCAAAAGCCCAAAATCAGCCAAAAAGCCCAACCCGGGCTCGCACCTCAAAATCCGACAAAACTCATAAAATCTGTCAACCCAATCACTTACAAGTTCAACCATACTAGTTTCACTCAAATCTGACTCCGAATCGGTATTCAAAACTCAAGAATTCATATTATGAAACTTTAGGCCAAAACCCCCTAATTTCTTCTTTAAAATTCATCAACCAAAAGCTAAAATCGAGGATAGATTCATAAAATATAACTAAAACCGAGTGTAGAACACTTACCCCAACTCATATGCTGAAAAGCGCCTCGAAAAATTGCCCAATTCCGAGCTCCCCAACTCAAAATATGTTAAATTCACAAAACCCTCGTTTTAACACTATTTTGCCTTGTTTCTTGTGCCAAAAGATCTCAAAACTCACTTTTGATACCTCCAATGTATTTTTTGTGAAATTCTAGTCAAGTTAGGCTCTTGAATCACTCTATTTGACCTTATATTGAAGGAGATATGTTGGTTTCAATATTTGAAAATAGTGCAGATTTTTTAAATACGTAGCAATGGCAATTTCGTAATTAATCTGAAAAAAATTTAGCAACCCAATTCTTAGTAAAATGACCATAAACTCCTCATACGATATCCAAATTTGATGATTCTTTTTTCTATGGCTCCATAATTACGATACAGATCTAATCCTTCAATAAAAACAGAAATCGGGGCTCATTTGTTCAATGTGGTATCATTTATGCTTGAAGAAATGACGTTGAAATATAAGAAAAACGAGCGCAACACAACCCAAACCTATTCTAAACTCACCTGGGCCCCTTGGAACCCCGTCTAAACATACTAAAAAGTTCCATATCATAATACGAACTTACTCGATGCCTCAAAACACACATAACAATATCGAAACAACGAAATGCACCTCCAATCAAACTTAATGAACTTTCAAACTTTCGACTTCCAAAACTCACATCGAAACATATCAAATCAACTCAGAATGAACCCAAATTTTGTACACAAGTCCTAATACATCACACGAAGCTACTCGTGCCCCCAAACTACCAAGCGAAGTGCAAATGCTCAAAACAACTGGTCGGATCGTTAAATTCCTAAGGCTTAATTTGAATCGCTTGGTTGGTAATTTGCTAGATTCTATTGGTTTGGAGGCTTGTTTGAAATTCAAAGTTGTGTTTGAGCTTTGAGTTTGGTCTTTGGAGCGAGGTAAGTGTCGTGGTTAACCTTGACTTAAAGGGAATAGGACTTGTTTGTCTATTTGCTACATGTTTAGATGTTGGGTACAACATATATTTGAGGTGACAAATACTTATGCGTTGTTGTCGGGTTAAAGCATGCGGGTGGGACTTGGTTCCTTGTAATTATTGTTTTCTTTGATCATGTTATTCATGTTTAGACTAGTATTATTAAATTGATCGTTCTTATCATGTTTACGGATTTTTGGTGATAAATGAGTATTGATTTCAAAGTTGAGGTTGGTATTGTGGAACCAAATGTTGAAGTAAGGCTTGTTCTTGTTATTATATCTCTTTGTTTCTATTTGTTTATTGCTTTATGGTAAGGGAGAGTGTTAATGCATGAAGGGTGATGCCATGCCATATTGTGAGTGTTAATGCACGAAGGGTGATGTCATGCCATATTGTGAGTGTTAATGCACGAAGGGTGATATCGTGCCATATTGTGAGCGTTAATGCACGAAGGATGATGCCATGCCATGATATGAGAGTTAATGTATGAAGGGTGATGTCGTGCCGTTTTTTATTGATTTATATGGTGAGGTTGAGAGTAAAAGCACAAAGGGTGATGTCGTGCACTTTTCTTTACTATGTTTAATTGTTTTCATTGGTGCAAGGCATATTGGTTGTTATAGTTATCATTGCTTCTGTGATTCTTTATTTGGTATTCCCCTCAGCATGTCCCCCTCCGGATACTACATGTCTAGCTCTTAGCTGTTGTTATTTCGTACATATACTGTTATTTGTATAGGTTTATTATATAGGCGTCTTGTCATAGTCTCGTCACTACTTCGTCGAGGTTAAGCTCGACACTTACCAGTACATTGGGTCGGTTGTATTGATACTACACACTGCTATTCTATGCAAATTTTAGTACCGACCCTAGATGATCTTGAGGTTAGAAGTTGGACTTGTTTGTCGAAGACCCAAGGTAGATCTATTGGCATCTACAGACCCTAGAGTCCCTCCCTAGCTTCTTTATTATACTATTTTCCTTCTTTCAGAACAGTTGTATTTTCTTTCAGACTTTGTTTGTAGTAACTCTTAGAAGCTCGTGAATCGTGACACCAGATCCGAATTGTATCATTTGTTATGGATTTTATGTTATTCTGCAAACTCAGTTTTAGTTTCTATTTAGCTTAATTGTTTCTGTTGTTGAAATTGACTGAAGTTGACTTAAGAATCCTCTAACGTTGGTTTGCCTAGCAAGTGAAATGTTAGGTGCTATCAAGGTCCCGAAAGTGGGAATTCCAGGTCGTAACAATGACCAACTCTTAATGGTGTGAAATACTATGTCAAATCTAGTAACTTTAAATTTTCCATGATTATTAAATGTTTAAAAGATATCAAATCAAAAAAACCAAGGTCGAACATAGTGTCATCATTATTTTAGTGAATTCTCGTCCATGCGTTTATTCTCGACACGCAACCTAAATATGACATTCGACCATGAAGAATGTCTATTGATTAGGTTGAATATTAAGGATTAGGGTTCAGGGTTAGGTTAGTGTTCAGGGTTTATAGACTATTAAAGGGGTTTATCGAAGACTAATGGTTGATGTTAATGAATTAAAATATGTCAACATGGCCTATCCCTAACCAACCTTTTTTTGACTCGTTTAAAACTAACGATCGGACCGGACATCTAAATACCAAAATTACTCACATTTCAAGTTCGATTTTTATTTTCAAAAGAGCAGTCATTGCGCATTACTACCAGCCATTTCACAGTTACAACTCCGATGAATGCTGGTAGGCGATTCTCAAAATGTTCGAAACCTAATGTAAGATAAATTTAACATTTTCATCCTTTTTTATTTTAGGAATTCAAGTTTAGTGATAAAAAAAGTTTTTCGATTTCATTGGGTAGGGTAAAAAATTTTGGTTTTGGGAATGGGATGAAGATCTGCTAGATCCAAGGATTC
The DNA here is from genome assembly GCF_000715075.1 of Nicotiana tabacum. Classification (NCBI taxonomy): domain Eukaryota; kingdom Viridiplantae; phylum Streptophyta; class Magnoliopsida; order Solanales; family Solanaceae; genus Nicotiana; species Nicotiana tabacum. Next base: position 62,041,224 of record NC_134099.1, on the reverse strand, counting down.
CTGACCTTATCAGTGGTTTAAAGTAGGAAAATGATGTTCTTAAGCATGAAAGAATAGTTCTGCAAATAAAGGTGGTTGAACTTAAAAATAGTTTAAAAATGGATGTTCATGTAGAAGATGATGCTGATGGAAATATTGAACTAGAGTCAAGGTATAATCATGTAGAAGATTATATTGGAGTGTCACGACCCAAAAACTGACCCGGTCGTGAGGGCGCCTATCGTGAAACTAGGCCAGCCGACATGATTCCTGATTCAAACCATTATTCTATAAAAGTCATTTTTAAGCCATTAATTAACAAGAAACCTCATAATATAAGTCTAAATAACCAGTGCGGAATAAATACACAAGTCCGACATCGAGGTGTCACAAGTCACGAGCAACTACAGCTCTGTCTCAATACAATAAAGTCTAAACAAGACTGGAAGACCATACTAAATAAATCTAGGAAAGATATGAGGGGGAAGAGTAGGGTTGTGAACGCTATGCAACTACCTTGTCGACTCCGATGGACTTGCCATTGAGTAATCAACACTCGCTACCGGGTTCAGAAATACCTGAATATGCACACAAGGTATAGGGAGTAATGTGATTACGCCAACTCAGTAAGTAATAAGAGTAAATAAAGACTGAGCAGTAAGAAAATACATAGTCCACGTCATAACACCACAGTAAGTACAGTGTGTTTCCAAAACAGTATATAAATCAAATCATTTCGTTAGAAATCCAGTTTTCGATAGAAATCGTTTGAAGATGTGTAAAAATTCATTTAAAGCATCTTTTAGCAGTTTTCAAACAAGTGATGAAACAGTGAGTAGAAATGATGAAAACATAGTTGGCCCCTCAGGCAAAAACTCACTAGTATACAGCCCCTCGGGCACAATGAATCATAAACCGCCCCTCGGGAAAAATATCAACAGAACCAGCCCCTCGGGCTACCTCACAATCACTCGTAATCAGCCCCTCAGGCACAACATAAATCAATAACATCCCCTCGGGCAACACCACATCACTCACCCTGGGTACCCGCGCTCACTAGGGGTGTTCAGACTCCAGAGGGGCTCCTACAGCCCAAGCGCTATAACAAGCACCTCGTGGCATAAATCAATCAGGCCCTCAGCCTCATAACAATCCACCTCGTGGCATAAATCAATCAGGCCTTCGGCCTCAGAACAAGCCACCTCGTGGCATAAATCAATCAGGCTCGCGGCCTCACAAAAATCATGAATCAATAACAACATATTGCGGTGTACAACCCGATCTCATAATATCCTCACAATATAGGCCTTCAGCCTCACTCAGTCAGAAACCTCTCAAGCCACTCAGGCGATAGTAAAACAGGATGCTCAGCCCAAAATATCATTTAAAATATCAAAATAGTGTAAATATGGCTGAGTTGTGAAATCAGTAAAGCACAGCATGACTGAATATAGATATTAAGTCAAAACAGTGAGGAATAGTAGCAAAAAGCCCCCAAGGGTCCAAAACAGTTGGCAAGAGGCCCAAATATGGCATTCAGGCCACAACATATTAATACTTTCCAAAATACAATAGTATCAAATAGTTTTTAATCAAATACGCGACTTAAAAATCATGCGAGACGGACCAAGTCACAATCCCCAATGGTGCACTCCCCCACGCTCATCATCTAGCGTGTGCGTCACCTCAAAGTAGCACCACGATGTGAATTCCGGGGTTACATACCTTCAGGACAACATTTACAATCATTACTTACCTCAAACTGGTCCAAACTCTAGCCTGTGATGCCTTTACCTCTCGACTCGGCCTCCAAATGCGCCAAATATAAGCAAAATCAGTATTTATTCATCAATATATGTTAAAGGAACAAAGCCCAAGCAAAAATAGTCACATTAACTCAAAAATCCCAAAATTAGCTCAAACCCGGGCCCCGGGCCCACGTCTCAGAATCCAATAAAAATTACAAAACTAGAAAGACCATTCGCTCGTCATCTACCCATATCAAATTCACCAAAATTCGGCATCAAATGGCCATCCAAATCCTCAAAATCAACTCTTCAAATTTTCTTCCATTTTCCCCAATTTCATCCCAAATTCCCAAATTAAATTATAAAAATCAAGACTTAATCATGGAATTTAACCAAATTTGAGTGAAGAACACTTACCCCAATCAATCCTCTGAAAATCCCCTCCAAAATCGCCTTCTCCCGAGCTCTCTAATGAATTTTGAAGTTATGTACTAAAACCCTTGATTTTGAACTTAAAGTTTCTGCCCGGGTGTTTTCTTTCGCGAACGTGCATCTCCCTCACGTTTGCGAAGCACAATCTTCCTCAGACCAAATTCCCTTCTTCGCGAACGCAAGGCCTCGGGCGCGAACGCGAAGACCATCCAGCTCAATCTTATGCGAACGCGAGGCCCGGGTTGTGAACGCGTAGCCTTGAACTCCCACACCTTCGCGAACGCAGGACCTACACCATGAACGCGAAGCACAACTAGGCTGCCCCTCTCATTAACCCTTCGTGAACGCGAGATCCCTCTCGCAAACGCGAAGAATGATTCCTCTGCAACAAAATACCAAAAAATTTGCCAACTTCCAAAACCAAGAATTGGTCCGTTAACCACTCGAAACTCACCCGAGGCCCTTGGGACCTCAACCAAACATACCAACATATCCCATAACATCATTCAAACTTAGTCGAGCCTTTGAATCACTCAAAACAACACCAAAACGCCAAATCAACCTCGGATTCAAGCCTAAGAACTTAGAAACTTTCAAATTCCACAAACAACGCCGAAGCCTATCAAACCTCGTCCGAATGATCTGAAATTTTTCACACATATCAAAAATGACACTACGAACCTACTCCAACCTCCGGAATTCCATTCCGACCCCGATATCAAGATTACCACTGCCGACCAGAAACTCCAAATTTCTAAGTTTGCCAATTCAAGCCTAAATCTACCACGGACCTCCAAATCACATTCTGAATGCGCTCCCAAGTCCAAAATCACCTAACGGAGCTAATCAAATGATAAAAATCTAAATCTGAGATCGAATACTAAAAAGTCAAAACTTGGTCAAACCTTTCAAATTTAAAGCTTCAAGCTGGGAATTATTCTTCCCAATCTATTCTGATTATCCTGAAAACCAAAACTCACGATTTACATAAGTCATAATGCATCACACGGGTATAGTCATTCCCGAGAACTTGAGAGCGAAGTGCAAGTGCTCAAAATGACCGGTCGGGTCGTTACATCCTCCTCCACTTAAACACACGTTCATCCTTGAAAGTGTCCAGAGTTGTTCCGAAAACTACCAAATCGCTGTCTAACCTTACCATGCACTTACTAGGGGGTGATCCCACGTCACCCTATCCCATATAGGTCTAATAACGGAACATGACTAAAATTTTGCAATCCAACCAAGCCCATGAACTTTAGAACCAAATTTCCACTTCCGAAATTATCCATAAGATCAGAACCTCGCATCTATACACTGAATAAGTCTAAACACACTGTATCAATCTATAACCGCAATTCAAGATGAAATCACATGATATACCACACAACTCAAACTCTCATAACGATAACTTCTAATCATAGTAGCTGCTCACAGCAACACAATACTGGTAATAAACCTCTTATTAAACAAAACCTCATTCCAACACTTTCGTATACTGCCAATGATGAAAGAAACACGCAAGAAGTCATAACCATTCCTCAGATCAACCATTCATGAAACTCCATCTCCTTGTTAAGGACCATAGTAAATTTCTAAGCCGAATCCCGATATTATCCTTCCAACATGCTGAAATTTAATCTGATAGTATTCATTCTAGATATCAATGACCTTATCTCCTCCAACACGACTACTCTAGTGACATGACACATCGATACAATCTAGATCCACAACCCGTGTGACCCGTGCACCAATAAGCAACAGCCCAAATGTACTCAAATCACGGAAAAATGACTCAAATAAGAGAGACGTACCGCAAGCTCACCAGTACCACCACCACACAATGTTGAGAACCCATCACACATCGTAGAACCAGAACACACGAATCTAACCCAAAGGATCATACCTCCACATAACTTCATTGCAATGCGCGACCCTATCCAAACATTGGTCCACATGAAACATCTCAAGTCACTATGCTCAAAATCAATAACTACGTGCAATTTGATGTCTAGTACCAAGAGCAAATCATCATAACCACGGTGAAGCAATGACATAACACCACACAAACCCGAAAGGACACAACTGATACACCATCCACCGAGCAATACCCAATACTCTTCCCGCTCGAATCCCACAATGAGACCCTAATAAAACCGCACCATATGTGCCTATAACCAATAAATCATAACGTCTCACAACACGAAAAGGTATCACCCCAAAACACTAATAAGCTCAACAACAATCGAATCAACACATCCCTCAACAATAGCAACTCAGAGTCAACAAAGCCAACTCGATGCAGAACACACATCCATATAGGCCTACAAATAAACCCCTTATCAAGGAGTTCCTGAAGCTGCTCCTTCAACTCCTTTAACTCCGCCGGTGCCATACAATATGGTGCCCGGCACCAAATCAATACTGAAATTGACAACCCTTTATGTCGGCATGCCCAGCAGCAAGAAACACATCCGGAAAATCCCTCACCACCGGAACGGAATCAATGGTAAGAGTCTCTATACTGACATCCCTCACGAAGGCCAAATAAGTAAGACAACCCATTCCTAACCATCAACTAGGCATCAAAAATGAAATCACTCTACTGGGAACATAATTCGTCGAACCTCGCCACTCAATTTGTGGCATCCTTGGCATGGCCAACACCGTCGTCTTAGCGTAACAGTCCAGAATAGCACGACATGGAGACAACCAATCCATACCCAATATCAAATCAAAATCCACCATGCTAAGAAACAACGAATCCACTCGGGCCTCTCAACCTCCAATAGTCACCACACAAGACCGATATACGCGGCCCACAACCATGGCACAACCTATCTATGAGAACTCCCGATCTCCAAATCTATAAAGCACATGAATCACTATATCTGATCCCAACTCCACCGCCCGAATACATAATACACCTCTAATACTCAATCATTCCACGAGGGATACTCTTATAATTATTCCGTGCCACTAAGCAAACTTAAATGTCAGCAGTCTATCCAATAAGAGAGCATTTCAATACTAATGAAGTACCCTCAACTCAAGCACATTTCCCTTTTTGAAATGTATACCCTCATCAAGTCGCACCAATTAGTGATATTATTTACCTAGTCTTCTAAAACTTCTCATGCTGCCTAAGAATTTATGACCTTCCTTTCAGAACTGAATTATGACCTTACACATGCAAATCTGATTCCTACACAACATACTGCATATACCGTACCATCCTAGGATATACATGAGAACTTCGTATCCATTCCGAACCACAAGCAGTGACGTACGCAACTAGCCAAAAACTTTCAATTTGATCCCATCTAGAAGAAAATCACTATACATCACATGCTCCTCACGCTAGTAGAAAATGTACACCTCAAACCGTGGTAGAAACCATCAATATCTCTTCGAATCCCATTTGTACAAAACCAAACCATCAGGACTGAGTTCCTCTAACTCCACTAAGCTACGCAGGCCATCAAAACCTAAGAGCATTGCCTCAAAACACCTGTAGAAACCCAACACATCATAATCACCCAAGAACCGATCATATCCATTACCATGTCGATCCAACCTACTACTAAGTTGTCCTAATTCTTTGAGTCCCTTCTAAATTAACTTCAAATTGATATGTTTCCTTGCTAGTACACCACTATCCTTAACTAAAACTTTCCCAATAGGTGAAATATGATCATCAGATACCGGGTGGCTTGCTTCAGCGGATAGATATTCCATAATGGAAGTGGGAGAGGATCACTATGGACTTTGTAGTTGGACTTCCATAGACTTTGAGGAAGTTCGATGCTATTTGGGTGATTGTGGATCGGCTGACCAAGTCTGCGCACTTCATTCTAGTGTGTACTACTTATTCTTTAGAGCGGTTGGAAGAGATCTATATCCGGGAGATTGTTCGGTTGCATGGTGTTCTAGTTTCCATCATTTCAGATAGGGGCACTCAGTTTACTTCATAGTTTTGGAGGTCTGTACAGCGAGAGTTGGGTACTCAAGTTGAGTTGAACACAGCTTTTCACCCTCAAACGGACGGGCAGTCCGAGCGCACTATTTAGATATTGGAGGACATGTTACATGCTTGCATCATTGATTTCAGAGGGTCATGGGATCAGTTTCTACCACTTGTAGAGTTTGCTTATAATAACAGCTACTAGTCGAGTATTCAAATAGCTCTATATGAGGCTTTGTATGGGAGGCAGTATAGACCTCCAGTTGGTTGGTTCGAGCCCGGTGAGGCTAGGCTATTAGGGACAGACTTGGTGCAAGATGCCTTAGAAAAGATGAAGGTGATTCAGGAGAGGTTTCGTATAGCGCAGTCGAAGCAAAAGAGTTATGCTGACAGGAAGGTTCGAGATGTGTCCTACATGGTTGGTGAAAAGGTTTTATTGAAGGTTTCGCCCATGAAGGGTGTTATGATATTTGGGAAGAAAGGGAAATTGAGTCCTCGGTTCATTGGGCCTTTTGATGTGCTTCGGAGGATTGGGGAGGTGGCTTATGATCTTGCTTTGCCACCCAGCTTGTCGAGTGTGCATCTGATATTTTATATTTCTATGCTCCAGAAGTATATTGGGGATTCGTCTCATATTTTGGATTTCAGCATGGTTCAGTTGGATGATGATTTGACTTATGATGTGGAGCCAGTAGCTATTTTGGGTCATCAGGTTCGAAAGTTGAGGTCAAAGGATATAGCTTCAGTGAAAGTGCAATGGAGATGTCGGCCCATGGAGGAGGATACCTAGGAGATCGAGTGGGAGATACGGAGTAGATATCCTTACCTATTTGAGGCTTCAGGTAAGTTTCTTGATTCGTTCAAAGACAAACGTTTGTTTAAGTTGGGGAGGATGTGACAATCCGACCAGTCGTCTCATGAATTACTGCTATGTTTTCCCCATTTCTGCTTTTTTATGCTTTTTTTATCCGTGTTATGTGGTATCGGGTTGGTCGGATTGAATCTGGAATGGTTTTGGTAAGGTTTGAGACACTTAGTCTCTTTTGAGAAAGCTTAAGTTAGAAATATCAACTGGATATTGACTTATGTGTTAGAGGGCTCGGATGTGAGTTCTGATGGTTTGGTTAGCTTTGGGAGGTGATTTGGGACTTATGAGCGTGATCAGAATGAGTTTTGGAGGTTCGGAATAGATTTAGGCTTGAATTGGCGAAGTTGATATTTTGGCGATTTCCGGTTGGTAGGCGAGATTTTGATATATGGGTCGGAATGGAATTCTAAGAGTTGCAGTAGGTCCATTGTGTCATTTGGGATGTGTGTGCAAAATTTCAGGTCATTCAAACGTGGTTTGCTAGGGTTTTTTATCAAAAGCGGAATTCGGAAGATTTTGGAAACTTAGGCTTGAATCTAAGGTGTTTTGGTTGATTTGATGTTGTTTGAGGTATTTTGAAGATTGGTACAAGTTTGAATAAGGTTTTAGGATATGTTGGTGCCTTTGGTTGAGGTCCCGGGGGCCTCGGATGAGTTTCAAGGAGTTGAACGGATCATTTTTAAGTTAAGAAAATTGCAGATTTTGGTTTCAGCTATTGCAGGCATTTTGGTCTTCGCGTTCGCGAAGGGTCAGGAAGGGAGGCGACAGGTTTGTCCTTTGCGTTCGCGAAGGGGAGTCCCGCGTTCACGAAGGGCCGGAATGGTATGCATCGCGTTCGCGAGAGGCCTGGTCGTGTTCGCATAGGTTGGTGAAGCTGAGGCATCGCATTCGCGATGGTGAGGTCACATTCCCGAAGAGGAATTTTGGTCAACAGAATTTTTGTGCTTTGCGAACGCGAGGCTTTGACCGTGTTCGCGAAGAAGGAAATTAAGACCTGGGCAGAAGGTTTAAAAGGTTGTCTTGTCCGTGAATGTGGGGTTTATTTCTTCCATTGTTGGTCGTTTTTGGAGCTTTTTGAAGGGGATTGAAGAGGGACTCAATGGGAATCACTTGGAGGTAAGATTCTTGGACTTAAAACTTGATTCTAATGTGAATTCCACCTAAATAATCATGGAAATTAAGCCAAAAATGGAAGAACTAGGGCTTGAAAATTTAGACTTTTGATTGAGGATTTGAAGGACCATTTGAGGTCGGATTTCAGAACTTTTGATATGTATGAACTCATAGGGAGATAAGGAATCTAATGATGTAAAAATTATCGAATTCCGAGACATGGGCTTGGGGGTCGGGTTTTGGTAATTTCGGGATTTATATTGTAAATTGATTATTTTTGCTTGGACTTCGTTCCCTTAGCATATTTTGACGTCCTCGTTCTGATTTTGGATAGATTCAACGCGAGTGGAGGCCGATTCGAGGGGCAAAGGTGTCTCGAGCTAGAGATTTGACCTGTTCGAGGTGAGTAATGGCTGTAAATGATGTTCTTAGGGTTTGAAACCCCGGATTGTACATCATTGTGCTATATTGAGGTGACGCACACACTTGATGAAGAGTGTGGGGTCGGGCACCATTGGGGATTGTGACTTAGTCCGTCCCGAATGAATATTTTACCGCGTATTTGACTGAAATCTATTTACTATCATCATGATTTGGGATGAATGCCATATTTGGGCCTTGTGCCAACTATTTGAACCCTTCGGGGATTTTTATTGATATTTCCTCACTGTTTTGACTTTATACTTGAACTCAGTCATGATATATTTCACTGCTTTCATACTCAGCCATGTTTACTATGTTTTAAGTACTTAAATGATCTTTTAAATGATAATTGGGCTGAGAATCACTGTTTTACTGTTGCCCGAGGGACTTGTGAGGATTTTGACTGAGTAAAGCTGAGGGCCTATGTTGTGAGGAAACATTTGATACTGATTATGAGGTCGAGGGCCTAAGACATGTACGCCACGAGGTGGCTTGATTGATATGAGGACGAGGGCCTAGTGATGATGCCACGAGGTGGCTTGATATTGTGCTTGGGCTGTAAGGGGCCCCTCCAGGAGTCTGTACCCCCCCAGTGAGCGCGGGTACCCATTGTGATGTGAGATTGAGCCCGAGGGGCTAGTATTGTTCTATAAGATTAATCCCAAGGGGCTGGTATTATTCTATGTGTTTGCCCGAGGGGCTGGTACTGTTCTGAGATGTTTCCCGAGGGGCGGATTTGTTGGTACTGTGCCCGAGGGGCGAACCTTTATGTGTTTATTTTCATAATTGACTATTAATTACCTGCTTAATTGTTGAAAAAGGCTTTTCATAAAGTAAAGTTTTGAGTTGAAGGATTTTACCTAGCTTCCACTAGTTTACATTTTAAATGGTTTTACTGCTTCAGTATAACATACTTTTGTGCCTTACATGATTTCCTGCTTTCAGTCTTTATTTACATTTGTTACTCACTGAGTTGGAGTACTCACTTTACTCCATGCATCCCTGTGTGCAGATTCAGGCGTAGCCAGTCCCGCTCCCGAGTGCTGATCATTTCCAGCTCAGGCGGATCCGAGGAGTCTCTAGGTAGTTGTTGGCGTTCGTAGCCCGGAGCTCTTCCCTATCTCTTTTCCTTTATGTTCTTAGTTTTATACTAAACTACGTAGCTTATTTACATTTGGAGTATTCCGTTTTGGTTAGATGCTCATGACCAGTGACACCCCGGTATCGGGCTGTGTTTGGGCTATATTCCGCATATTATACTATTATTTGCTTAAACTTTGGTTTATTTATTCATGTTTAGACTGTTTCTAAATGCTTAATTGTTAATAATCGGAAAAATGGGAAGTGTCGGCTGGCTTTGTCCTCACAAGAGGCTCCATCACGACCGGGTCCGGGTTTAGGGTCGTAACATCATTATTATTGCACGACGGGTGATGCCATGCAATTATTTTTATATTATTATGTGAGGATGAGAGTAAAAGCACGAAGGATGATGTCGTGCAATTGTTTTTATATTATTATGTAGGATGAGAGTAAAAGCACGAAGGGTGATGTCATGCAATTGTTTTTACATCATTATGTGAGGATGAGAGTAAAAGAACAAAGAGTGATTCCGTGCAATTATTTTTACATTAATGTGGGGACGCAAGTTCATGGCACGAAGGGTGTTTCCGTGCAGGCGAGGATAAGAGACATGCATTATATTGGCATGAAGGCTATGTCACGATCCAAAATCTGGCTAGTCATGATAACACCTAACTCAACCCGCTAGGTAAGCCAGATAATAGTCAACACAAATAAGAAATATAGGAGTCAATAAATAAAATAATTGAACTTCTACACAAAATCCCAAGGATTGGTAGTACAAGTTACGAGCCACTAATTTTAGAATTACAAAGCTGGTATGAAATAATACAACATTGATTTGGATTGTACATAAACATAATTCAAATCTAAAACTAACAAGGACCAATGGTAGCTATATTCAGAACGCATGTGCATATTCAATGCCAGCTCCCACCATGCACAACAACAACAGAGCCAAGATCTTCATGCAAGGTGCAAAAGTGTAGTATGAGTACATCGCCACCATGAACTCAATAAGTAGCAAATATAACATCAGGTTGAAAGCAATGACGAGCTCGGAAGATAGTCGAAGTCCAACATCAACAATTGATAATAACATGAGATATGATAATTTTGGAAACCATAAACAACTCAAAACAATATTATGCTCAGCTCGGTCATAGTTATGGGAAATTAGACATGCCTTACAAGTAACACAGTCAAAGTCCAAATCTTACCATGGAAATCAACTAAACATGATTTATCAAAAGAACTACATTTTCCAATTCACAACATCAGATAAGAATTGTTGTTCACCAATTAACATGAGGACAATACATATCTGTGCCTACATGTCAATATGCATGTCAAGTCATCAATTATCATATACCATCTAGCATGAGGAATATACATCTCAATGCCTACATGTCAAATTATGAATGTCACAATACCGTCTAGCGTGAGAAAAAGGCATCTCTATGCCTACATGCCAATGTTTATATGTCATGTATACATGTCAAATCATCAAATGACATATTATCGTCTAGCATTACAAAAATGCATCTTTATGCCTATATGTTATTTATACGTGTTAAATCATCAAATGTCAATATTATCCATCTAGCATAATGAAAATGCATCTCTATGCCTACATGTCAACTCAATATCATCACTGTGAAACCATCAAAAATAACCACACTTAGCACACTCACGGTGCATGGCCCAAGGTCGTCACCATCTTACTCAACAACACTTAGCACTGTATGGGTGCCTGGTATAAATGCTTATCACTAGAGCACGTATTTAAAAAACTATGCTTGCTTTCACTACTGGTATGCCAGACTCCATAGGGGCGGATCCTGCCGAAGTGCTAATCATAAACCAATATGGCCTGGTGCACACTGTTTACCCCAAAATTGAGTAACAATCAAATTTGTATGTGGTTTTAAGGATATGTGATTTGATCCAACACGAACAATTAAGAATATCAAATAAATGAGTTAAAAATGAAATAAACATTCAAAACAATTGCAATATTATGACCAAGCCTGAATTTAGACTAACTAATGACCTCGTCCTCGATTGGACCCTCAATTCAAGCCCAGTCGTGAATGAACAACAGAGCAAATGAGCAAAGATTTAACAATATCTAAAAGGTGGAAAATGAACTTGTATTTCTTTGATTTGCTTGCTACAATGTATGTTACAAAAGAAAAACCTCCCTTTTATATAGTAGGAAAGTTTTAACCTTAGTATAAGTCTAAAAATGGTATAAATCTTCAGTTCCCGGTAATTACTGATCCAGAATCGACATCGAGCGAGATTCACATAGTGATATCCGGTTGAGTGCGAGTATCATGGCCCTCTATCCGTCATGCATAACTGTTCACCGTGACTCCCGAGGTCTTAGAATTTATTCTTGGCCTAGGGCACGTCGCTTTACCATACCCGATGATGGGCACATTGTTCACCCTTCCTGGATCTCGATACGAAGGGTCTCATGCATCCGTGCTCTCCCTCCATTTTATCAATGGGAATTTGGGGCAGGCATTACCCCTGATTTTACCCGTACACAGATAGTCCCCTCATTTTTTGAAGAGTAGGTTTATACGATGGAAAGTGATAGATGAACCCCGGTTCCTTCCTTCATACGTTACAACCGAGATGACGGTTCAATGGAACATCCCATCATTCACTTCATTATGACTTCGGACATGTTCAGCCGCCAGTTAACTGTCCTCGAATGTGAAATGTTGCACATTGATTGTTCTTCCTCTTTAAAAGCTGCGATCCTATTTTAGTTCTTCCACTTTCCAATTCTAGAACTTACCCTCGAATTCTCTAATTGCTTTTAACTCCTCCAAATCTTCATACATTTCTCCTTAAACCTTTATATCGTCATCTTCAATCCTCATACATTATCTTTGGATCTTCAACCCAAACCTTCATACCTTCATCCCATCTTCAAATATTCTCATTCTTTCTTCAAATCTTCATACTTTTTCTTCAGATCTTCATATTTTCAAGATTATGATGGCAAAAACTTCCAAGTTAGTGCCTCAGCAAACTGCTCCTTCATCTTCTAATCTGGCTACAGATGCCGAGGTGGCTCAGGAGCCCCCTTGAAGAGCTTCGTACCTGGAGGATGCTTTATCGGGAATGATTTCCACGTCAAGAAGGCCTCTAGTCAACATGACCTAGGCGAGGGGCATGGAGATACATATACTTCATTACAAAGGAGACACTACCCACAGTTCGTGTAAATTGTAATTGGGAGGGTAAGAAGGTGGTCGTCCCCAAGCCCAATGATGACATCACTACTCACGTTGAAGGGTACTTAAGTTTTTACACTTACCCCTTCACGTTCGCCCTGGTGGACCCCATAGTCCTTGCCTTCTGCAAAAGGTACGAGGTGTACCTTAGATAAATCCACCCATCCTTTTGGAGGATTATAATCCTTTCACGACACTTTGTGAACAACACTGAAGTGCCTCGGTTCACCCTCGACCATCTACTTTTCCTATATAGTCCTTGAATCTTCTGAGGGGGCTGATCAAGCTCGTTCACTGAGCAAGCAAGGCTCCATTCTCGAGCATCGACGAAGACCGAGATCGAGGCTGGGTGAAAATTAAAGACCTTATCCCTTCTGAATTCTTGTCGTTCCTCGAGAAGTGGAACGTATCTCATAAGTATTTTCCTTCTTTGAGTATTTGTCATTTCCCTTTATTTTTTCTCTTACTGCTTGTGTTTGTTGCCATGTAGTTGTTTCCCAAGTTCCTAATGTTGTTCCCCGCTTCAAGGAGTGGATCGAGAGGATTTGCAAATAGATGCCATACTCCGAGTGCGCATGGCGCAATCTCTCAAAGGGAAAATATGAAGGCCCTTCCCATGGTAAGGTTCTTTCCCGAATAATTTCTTTCGTACTTTTATCTTGCACATTGCTAAGTCTTCTTTTTTCTTAGAGGTTTTCCCAAGACCACCAAACTCAGGTTGTTGGATGAGGACGAGGATCCTTCCTCGTTTGCCGAACCATTCACTTCGGGACAGCCCGGATTTTCCACAAAGAAGGAGAAAAGTAGAAGAAAAAAAGTCCTTAGGTTCCCCGAATGCCGAGAAGAAGAAGAAGAAGAAGAAGGTGACCATTTTGGTCCGAAAAATCAAAAAAGAGCACCAAATACAGGGTACCGGACATTGATTCCCTCTACCGGCTCAGGGATGAGCCCAAGGACGATGACCTTTTTATTGCTCATGGGTTGACCCTTAATGAGGGGGCGCATGCATCACTCAGGAACGATGATCACGAGGTCAATCCCCCTAGCTTTGAAACTAGATGGAGAGGCAGAGGCTGCAGCTTCTCGAGAAGCAGCTCCTGTCCCAAAGGAGGTAGCTGGTGTCATACATCATAGAAACACCCTCTTTGTCACAACCCATATTTACGTATGTTAGTTTACACAGTAAGTTAGTCAACATAAATTCGAGAAGTGATTATTTTTGAGATGATAAGAAGTTAATCCTATTGGTCTTAAACGATACAAGGGTGTATAAGAGTGGTTAACAAGTATTAGAAATTAAACGAATCAAGGATGTTGTAACTCGTATTTTTGGGTAAAACTAGAGATGCTTAATATTTTCAAGAGGTCGTGTTTTAAGGTATTTAAATCATATAATATCTATATCATAAGTCTTGAAGTCAAACAAGTTATGAAACAAAAGTCGACAAACTTTGTCGCAACTTACGTTCATAATTCGACTTAAACTTTAGGTCAAATGTTACTAATCTTTTCTCCTACATTACATGGAATTATGGGTGACATGACCACAAAATTGAATATCTATGCGTCTTGTTTCCAACACATTAAACCATTCATTGATACGATCTCCGAGTAGAGAGATATTCACGTTTTCGCGAGACTGCGCCAAGCAGCTCTCTTCGGGACCCACATAGGCGGTTGAGATATATGGGTAGACATATGGATATATATAAGATGACTCAACCCCATTTTAAGTCATTAGTTTTCAGTATATTCCGACCCTAAAACCCTAAAAACACACTCTCAAGGTTCTCTCATGATCCAAGACCCAAACAAAGGGCAAGCAACACAAATCAAGTATAGGGAATCCTGTGGCGCTAGTAAGTTTCTTGTTCTTCTTGTTGTTGCTGATTTTTGTGTTGTTCCATCTCATGTAGGAGGTTGTTTTGAGTAGTTTATGTTCTATAAAAATACTTCCTCAAGTTTTTAATATCAACCTTAGGTGATTTCATGTCTTCTAAAGTGATTCTAGTGCCAAAAAACCTTAATTGATTGCAAGTTTTGCTTCCTTGTTCTTGTGGCAGCATTGGAAGGATATTTCGTGGTCAATTAAGGTAAAACTGGGGTTGTTCTTTCTGTTTAAAGTTATTCTTTCTATTTAAAGTTAAGGAACCTTATACCCTATATGTATATAAGATTATCCAAGTTATGTCTAATTCGTTGAAGTTATAACTTGTGAGATATGTATCAAAAGGCTTGTTAGTAATGTTGTTGGTTGGTGGACTGTTTTGGGAGACTTAATATGATTATTTTTGATGTTTTTGGGATGTTTGGTGATTTTTTTAACTTGTTAAGTCATATAAATAAGGAAGGTGATGTTCGTTTCATCATAAAATAGGTTGCGTTTGATATATATTAGTTATGCCGCTTAAACGATAACGATAGTATCATTTCTCTTATTGTAGATTAAGGAGTCGTAATACTTGCATAGCTTGAGGTTGGGCAGTATATACAAGGTATATGAGGATATCCCTTTCCTTCTTTTGCATGAATCCGATTGTACATAATGTAATGAACGAACTTCCAAAGATACTCCACTCTTAGAAGCTAGCAATACTTACATTATTTTCCTTATTATGGAAAAATTGATTTTAATGTTGTTTCTCTTATTCTTTTGTTATCAACGTTGGTTGTACTTCCTGATTCTTATAAGATCCATGATGAAGAGTTAGTCCTAATAACGTGTATGGAGGCTACCAACCTTACGTCACTCCAAAAGGTTCAGAATATTAGTTCGATGAGTTCAGCATGCTCTATATATTTACCTATTTTACTCTATCGAGCTGTGATATATTCTGCCGGGTACAACACCTATTGTGCAATTACTGATCAGTTGGGTTTTACAGAGCTTCGCGTGGCTGGATACGATTCTACCGAGCCTTATGATGGCGGGTACATTTTTACTGAGCCTATTACAGCCGGGTATGATATGATGATGATGCCCATAGAGGCGTATGTTTTTAAAAGTTTATGTATGTATATATATATATGTGTGTGTGTGTGTGTATGTGTGTGTGTGTGTGTATGTGTTTGTGTATGCATGCGTGTGTGTGTATATATATATCATGCATTTCATGTCAATAGCCCTTAGAGGTACCTAGATGTTACATGTTGTATAGTCTCTATCCCAGTTTATATTACTGTTCTTATTTATGCTTTCCTGCCTTACATACTCAATACTTTATTCGTACTGACGTTCGTTTTATTTGTGGGCACTGCATGTCATGCTGTAGGTCTTGATAGACAGGTAGACGAAGCTCCCCCACCACAGTAGGCTGCCCAGTTCAGTGGTTAGTGGCGAGCTCCCTTCTCCGGTCTTGCCATGGTCTTGGTATGTACTTTTGTTATAGACATTATGGGTATGTCGGGGCCCTGTTCTGACAATGTTGCAGCACTTATGATCCTTTAGAGGCTCGTAGACAGGTGTCGACTCATGTATAGTTTGGATTGCTTTGTCGACTGATTTTTGTTGTATAGTCTCTCATGGCAGCTTGTCGGCTCGTACCTTATATATAGCTTCATGATAGCCTTGTCGCCAATGTTATATATGTTCATGCCATTATTTGTCATTGTTGGTTGTTTAGGATTCATATCTACCATTTATATTGATCTCATCGGCCCTTATAGATAATAAGAAAGGTTAGATAAAATGTACGTTGGTGCTCGACAGGTATGGCCCGGGTGTCAGTCATGGTCCTCCAGTTGGGGTTCTGACAAACTTGATATCAGAGCAAGTCTGTCCTAGGGGTTGACTATGAGTTGTGTCTAGTAGAGTCTTGATTATGGATGTGTAACGTGCCATATTTAAAATCATGAGACTACATAACATCTAGGGTTGTTACCTTCTTCCTGAATCTAGATCGTGCGTAGAGTTAAGTCGTAAGTGTTCATCTCTAATATTCCCTTGTTTTCTTTCAGCAAGGCCTTCGACTAGAAAGCAAGATATTAGTAGACGACTTGATACAGCCGCGGGAGAGGGTACCAGTCAGGTGCCTCCAGTCAGCGTAGGCCAAAGTGAGTCTCTAAGTGAGATGTATCTCATACCTTATCTACTCCGTCTCCTCCAGAAGGTATTAGGAGGGACCCAACACCTCCAGTTCCTTCGTTTGGATCTACAGACCACGATATGCAGAGTGATTTATAGCTGTTAACTAGCTTGGTAGCTGCTCAGGCTCAGAGGTAGAATACCAGTGCTACGGATAAACTAGGTAGTCTGAGAGTTCATGATTTTATTTATCTAAACCCTCCAGTGTTTACCGGATCAGACCCCAAGGAGGACCCGCAGACTTTTATTGATCAGGTTCATCGTATACTGCGGCTTATGCATGCTAGTGATACTAAGGTAGTAGAGTTAGCTTCTTATCGGTTATGGGATTTAGAGGTTTCTGGTATGATAGTTGGGAGAGATCATGGGTCCGAACGCTCCTCCAGCTGTGTGGAAGGAATTTTCTGAGGCCTTTCTTCATCACTACTTACCAATTGAGATACGGTGAGCTAGATCTGATAAGTTCTTGAACCTTCGATAGGGTAATATGAGTGTGAGAGAGCATAGTATGCAATTTGATTCTTTAGCAAGGTATGATCCCCATATGGTGGCCGAGATGAGCGATAGGGTGCACTTATTCGTGAATGGGTTGGGAGCACATCTGATTAAATAAGTGCACGACATCCTCCTTGGTAGAGGGCATGGATATTTCCCATATTCAGGCTTATGCCTAGATACTAGAGGATCGTAAGCGTCAGCAAAGGGCAGATGAGGAGAAGGATAGGGGCCAGCATAAGAGGGCGAGATTTGCAAGGTATTCTGATGACTTTAGAGGCATTATCAGGCCCTAGTCTTCAAGGAGTTCGGTGCTACTTGTAGCTAGTGCTCCTTTATAGTTTCAGAGGCCTCGGTATGGTTGATTTACCTATTCAGGTCCAGGTCAGAGTTCGCGGGCATCAGGCCCATGATGTCATAGGGATACTACCCAGATAAGACCCCCAACAACGTGTTGTAAGTAGCAAGGCTTATTTTGGAATGTGTCGTCGAGGTTCCGGTGGGTGTTATTATTGCAGACAACCTGGCCATATGATGCAGGATTGTCCTAATAGAGGTAGTGGTGGTATGGCCAACCGACTGGATCTGTGTCTGGTTCTTATTCGACCTCCAGCATATGGTTTTCAATAGTCGACATGTCGTGGTAGAGGTAGAGGTGCCGTGCCGAGTTCGAGTGGTACTCAAAATCGAACCTATGCTCTAGTAGGTCAACAAGATCTCGAGTTGTCATCGAATGTTGTTACAGGTATATTGTCTGTCTTTTCTTATGATATATATGCGCTGATTGATCCAGGATCTACATTATCATATGTTACACCCTTTGTGGCTAATAAGTTTGGCACTGAACCTGAATTGATAAGTAAACCACTTGCGGAATCCACTCCGATAGGAGATTCTGTTATTTCTAGAAGGGTATATAGAGGTTGCACAATGATGATTTGCAGTCGTCAAACCTCAGCGAATCTATTTGAGTTAGAAATGGTTGATTTCGATGTGATAATGGGAATGGACTAGTTGGCCTCATGCTATGCAAATGGTTATTGTCGTATGAAGATGGTTAGGTTTCAGTTTCCTGGTGAACCTGTCATCGAATGGAAGGGGAACATTGTTATGCTGAAAGGTAGGTTTATTTCCTATCTAAAGGCAAGGAAGATGATCTCAAAAGGTTACATTTAGCATAAAACCACACCGCCCTAAGGCTCATAAACCATTGTATTCTTCTAAAGCACCCCCAAAAGTACCACAACCGAAATACCCGTGCTGAAGAGACCTTCTGCAAATCTAAAGCCATTATCTTCGCCTTTATGATACTGTTATATAGAATTCATAATGATATAAAAATGCCACAAGTCCTGACATCCTCCCATATAAATCTCAGTTTCTAGTCAACACACATCCTGAAGATTCCCAATTACTATATGTAAATTTTGAATCCTTCAAAACCATTCTCGGGAGTCATCCACTCTACTCAGGTTTCAATTAGACTGATCAAATGAATCGAACGACCTAGGCTCCATTAGCACTCCAACACCCCAGAAAGTAGCCCCACATTAATGCAACCAAATAAATTCCTGCTTCATGCACATTACATCCTTCACCAATAACAACTCAAGTCATTCCATGATTCTTATACACCCATAAAGCATAACACAACCCCTATCCAAAATTTCCTTTACTTGAGTCATCCTTGATCTCAACCCCTATAAGCCACAACTGATTCGCCGGTAACCTCAAACTGAAACTGATACGACACTTAGCCATGCAATCAACTTATCAATAGCAGACTCCCCCACTTAGCTCAAAGCCACATATCAAAACACACCATAACTCACGATACCTATACTCTATTACTACCATAGTGAGATTAAACTAAATCCTTCATAAGCTCGTGCAACACAAATCAGCTAGTACTTCAAATCATCTGCAACTCTCGCATTTACCCTCGTAATAGTCAAGCCCACTCTCATATGCGATCCAAACTCAATCTGCAGTACATATAATTCACTAGTAAAGGATGTCTCCCAACAAACAACATAAGGATCACACAAACTTCATAACACTCCGCAGGAGATAACCCACCTATTTCGCCTCAAACTAACATCTCTGCATACCCTTCCATCGTCATAAACATCATACAATCACTTAATCTTCCTGAGTTTGAACTCATATCACAACATGAAATTAACTTCACTTCCCAACTAGACAACATGAAAAGATCCTTCAATACACCCATAACTCGGGGCTACGTATCAAATCAAGATGGAAATCAAGCACCAAATAGTTCTTTCTACCCTCAAGCAGACCTCTCTCGTCACATTCAAATCATATGAACACATCTCACAGTCACATCATACGCATCACATAGCCATCCAGTCACCACTTCCACTAATAGGGACACTACCGAACATATAAATTCAGAAGCACGTGCTCACACAATCAACGCATTAGTGCTCAAGCTATAGGCAAACCACGACCTTAAGTCCTCTAGACTAGCCCAACATCAACACACAAAAATCACATATCGCCCTTCGATCAGGGAATCACAAGTCATCGATGCACAGCTGATACCGAGTGCTCATGCGCACATACGAACGCATGGAAGGAATTTAAAGAGTTACATTTCAAGTTGAATTAATGACGCACGATAAATTCAAGAATGTGGGATTTCCTAAAGGTTCTGTAACCTCCCGAGGATAAGTACAGACGTCTCCATAACGATCCGTAAGACTCTACAAAACCTGCTCATGACTCGTGAGACCTATGTAACCTAGGCTCTGATACCAACTTGTCATGACCCTAAAACTAACTCAATTGTGAGGGTGCTTATCGTGAAACTAGGTCAGCCGACACAATTCCCAATTCAAACCATTATTCTATAAAAGTCATTTTTAAGCCATTAATTAACAAGAAATCTCATAATATAAGTCTAAAAACCAGTGCGTAATAAATACACAAGCCCAACATCGGGGTATCACAATTCACGAGCAACTACAACTCTGTCTCAATACAATAAAGTCTAAACAAGACTGGAAGATCATACTAAATAAACTTATGAAAGATATGAGGGGGAAGAACAGGGCTGCGAACACCATGCAGCTACCTTGTCGACTCCGAAGGACCTGCCACTGAGTAACCAACACCGCTACCAGGTTCAGAAATACCTGAATCTACACACAAGATGCAGGGAGTAATGTGAGTACGTCAACTCAGTAAGTAATAAGAGTAAATAAAGACTGAGCAGTAAGAAAACACATAGTCCATGTCATAACACCACAGTAAGTACAGTGTATTTCCAAAACAATATATAATCAAATCATTTCATTAGAAATCCAGTTTTCGGTAGAAATCATTTGAAGATGTGTAAAAATCCATCTAAAGCATCTTTCAGCAATTTTCAAACAAGTGATGAAACAGTGAGTAGAAATGATGAAAACATAGTTGGTCCCTCGGACAAATACTCACTCGTATACAGCCCCTCGGGCAAAATGAATCATAAACCGCCTCTTGGGCAAAATATCAACAGAACCAGCCCCTTGGGCTACCTCACAATCACTCGTAATCAGCCCCTCGGGCACAACATAAATCAATAACAACCCATCAGGCAACATCACAACACTCGCACTGGGTACCCGCGCTCACTAGGGGTGTTCTGACTCTGGAGGGGCTCCTACAGCCCAAGCTCTATAACAAGCCACCTCGTGGCATAAATCAATCAGGCCCTCGGCCTCATAACAAGCTACCTCGTGGCATAAATCAATCAGGCCCCCAGCCTCATAACAAGCCACCTCGTGGCATAAATCAATTAGGCCCGCGACCTCACAAAATCATGAATCAATAATAACATGTTGCGGCGTGCAGCCCGATCCCATAATATCCTTACAATACAGGACCTCGGCCTCACTCAGTCAGAAACTTCTCAAGCCACTCAGGCGATAGTAAAACAGGATGCTCAGCCCAAAATATCATTTAAAATATCAAAATAGTGTAAATATGGATGAGTTGTGAAACCAATAAAGCACAGCATGACTGAGTACAGATATTAAGTCAAAATAGTGAGAAATAGTAGTAAAAAGCCCCTAAGGGTCCAAAATAGTTGGCACGAGGCCCAAATATGGCATTCAGCCCACAACATAGTAATACTTTCCAAAATACAATAGTATCAAATAGTCTTCAATTAAATATGCGACTTAAAAATCGTGCGGGACGGACGAAGTCACAATCACCAATGGTGCACGCTCGTCATCTAGCGTGTGTGTCACCTTAAAGTAGCACCACGATGTGAATTCCGAGGTTTCATACCCTCATGACAATATTTAGAATCATTACTTACTTCAAACTGGTCCAAGCTCTAGTCCGCGATGCCTTTGCCTCTTGACTCGGCCTCCAAATGCGCCAAATCTAACCAAAATAAATATATATTCATCAACATAGCTAAAGGAACAAAGCCTAAGCAAAAATAGTCACATTAACTCAAAACTTCCGAAATTGGTTCGAACCCGGCCCCTGGGCCCACGTCTCGGAATCTGATAAAAATTACAAAACTAGAAAGCCCATTCGCCCGTCATCTACCCATATCAAATTCACAAAAATCCGACATCAAATGGCCATACAAATCCTCAAAATCAACTCTCCAAATTTTCTTTCATTCTCCCCAATTTCACCCCAAATTCCCAAATTAAATGATAAAATTAAGACTTAATCATGGAATTTAACCAAATTTGAGTGAAGAACACTTAACCCAATCAATCCTCTGAAAATCCCCTCCAAAGTCGCCTTCTCCCAAACTCTCTAATGAATTTTGAAGTTATGGACTAAAACCCTCGATTTTGAACTTAAAGTTTCTGCCCAGGTGTTTTCTTCTTCGCGAATGCGGCAGCTCCCTCGCATTCGCGAAGCACAACCTTCCTCAGACCAAATTCTCTTCTTAGTGAATACGAGGGCCCAGACACAAATGCGAAGACCATCCAGCTCGACCCTACGCGAATGCGGAACACCCATCGCGAACGCTTAGGCTTAATTGCCTGAACTCCACATGACCGTAGACTCTACGCGAACGCCAGGCCCAAATCGCGAACTCATAGCCTTAAACTCCCACACCTTCGCGAATTCGGGACCTACATCGCGAATGCAAAGCACAACTAGGCTGACCCTCTCATTAACCCTTCGCGAACGCAAGAGCCCTCTCGCGAACGCGAAGAAGGATTCCTCTACAACAAAGTACCAGAAAATCTGCCAACTTCCAAAACTAAGAATTAGTCCGTTAACCACCCGAGGCCCTAGGGACCTCAACCAAACATGCCAACATATCCTATAACATCACTCAAACTTATTTGACCCTTTGAATCACTCAAAACAACACCAAAATACCAAATCAACCTCGGATTCAAGCCTAAGAACTTAGAAACTTTCAAATTCCACAAACAACGCCGAAGCCTATCAAACCTCGTCCGAATGACCTGAAATTTTGTACAAACATCAAAAATGACACTACAAACCTACTCCAACTTTTGAAATTTCATTCCGACCCCGATATCAAGATTTTCACTACCGACCGAAAACTCCAAATTTTCAATTTTGCCATTTCAAGCCTAAATCTACTATGGACCTCCAAATCACATTCTGGATGCGCTCCCAAGTACAAAATCACCTAACGGAGCTAACCAAATTATAAAAATCCAAATCCGAGATCAAATATTAAAAAGTCAAAACTTGGTTAAACCTTTCAAATTTAAAGCTTCAAATTGGGAATTATTCTTCCAAATCTATTCCGATTATCTTGAAAACCAAAACTGATGATTTACATAAATCATAATACATCACACGAAGCTAGTCATACCCGAGAACTGACAAGCAAAGTGCAAGTGCTCAAAATAACCGATCGGGTCACTACATGGAGGTATGGTTAAGATGAAGGAAATGAATCTGAATAAGTGAATTATACTCTTGTGCGTTGTTGTCGGATTCTTGGCAGCTTGAGGTGATGAAATGAGAAGGAATATTGATTTGTTGGTAGGAATAATTTAATAATTCTCAGTTTTCTTTATTGGCAGTATTTTAGATCATGTAATGTTCTACTAAAAGAAGGATATTAAATAGTCTATGTAGTAATATGATATTTGATGAAGTTGTTAGATGCAAATTTGAGTCTATTACGCAACAAAATAACTAGTTTAAAAATGGACCCAATATCTATTACCTAACCATGTAGCTAAATTATTACTATATACTTTATCTATTACGTAATTTGTAGCTTGTTGTAATATAAAAAGAAAGTACATAGAAATGAAAATTATAGAAACAATAGTTAACAGACAAACAAGTAGTTTCATTACATAAAGTTAGATCCAAATATCACAAATTACAACTAGTTCACCAAAATATTTTATATCATGATCAATTTGAACACAGAAATTGATGTCACATCCTGGTCACCTTCACTACTCCATTTGTTTCACTTTCCAACTCATTTTTACCATCTTCAACTTGTTCATCATCATCTTAGCAACTGATTTCTTCTTCATGTTACCTACATGCAAATATGCAGTATCATATTTAATAATTTAAAACTTCGATCGCAATAAGAAAAATAACCTCCAGTTCCAGCAAACAACTATGACTAGACGATAACCGATCACATATTTATTAACAAATATTAGGTCTCTAGACTGACAAAAATTTAAAAACAGAGTCCAAAAGTAGTCAAATAAGGAAATATAACCACCCACGCTATATAAGATATGGTTATACACAGCTAAATCGAATTTGCAAATATGCATGTACGAAATCCCTCTACAAACCCCACACTGCAATTGTAAGAAATGTAAAAAAATAAGAATGTAGGATTTGATCAAAATTTAAAAAGTTATGAGTAAATATACAGTGCTTGTTGTGTCTATATAGAAAGATTCAACCCAAAATCAAAGCTTGATTCTTGTCGGAGGCCACCGGAAACCATCATAGTCAAGTGGGTGAGTGAGCGAGAAGAAAGAGAAATTGGCGGAAAATATGAAGGAAATAAAGGTTTTCAATATTTAATAGTTGACCCATAAGTTTTGAAAATATTAAAAAGGCCCAACTACCTTAATCCACTCATTTAACCATTTTTCAAACCAAAAGAAATTGAGAAAGAAAATAGGAGGTCATATGGCGAATTCAAGTTCGGAGGAGGTCTTTATGACTATTTCTCTCGTCAAACTTGATATGAAGATAATATATTAAAAGCTGTATATATTATATTAAAAGGATGGTAGTCAAGCTTGATATGAATCCATTGGTGTATTGAGAAAAAGTAAAAAAAAAATATAGAATGATGAGACTTATTTAAATTTGAGATGAGAAAGTGATTTTTTAACTATGATGAAAAAAATACAATAAATAATACACCGTAATTAAAATCTTACTAAATCAAAATCAAATAATATTAAACAATGAAAGAATTTCACGTACTGAATAAATAAACTTACTCACAAGAAAAATAAAATTTTTATTATAAAATTATAGAGATAAAGTTTATTTGAATTTGAGATGAGAAAGTACATTCTGCATTATTAGGAGAAAATTCATACAAATAATAAAATTAAACTAAAACCATATAAGATAAAGTAAAAAATAAAACATATAGAACAAAGAATGAATTTCAAGTAAAAAAGTAATAAATTAATAATCAACTTTCTCAAGAGTAAGAAATCTATGTTATCACTATTATATCAAATGAGGTAATAAGCAAGGACATTAAATCTAAAGGCAAACTAATAATTTTTTCTAATTTCATAAGATTTTCTCATTGGACATGTTTCATTGGATAAAAAAAGACGTTAAAATTTAATTAAAGCAATATGATATAATTTAGATAAAGGAGAAGCAAAACTTAATTTCTAGGCATATAATGCAAAAATATCAATTATAAAAATAATTGGCAGATTAACTGATAAAGAAAAAATTAATTTATGTTTTGGACGAATTCAAATGAAGATGTAGAATGAAAAAAAAATCTTTCAAGAAAAAGTTAGAAGAGTAAGAAAAATATATATCTATATCTATATTATATTAAAAAGAAAAAATTAATAAAAATATTAAGTCAAGTAATAAGTTAATAAAACGTCATAATAGCAAATGAAATAATACAAATATAGTAGATTATGTAATAAAGAAAAGTTAGGAACGGAAAAATTATTCAATGACCATATGAATTTTTTCTAATTTCATAAGATTTTCTTATTGGACATGTTTCACTGGATTAAAAAAAATGAGAATTTAATTTAATTCAAGCAATATAATATAATGTGGTCACACACCATGATTTATATTGCATCATGAATTGTGTCCATCCTCTACTATATCTATCCTCATTGTCATGGCCCGAAATTCCTACCATCGGGATCGTGATGGCGCCTAATATTTCACTTGCTAGGCAAGCCAACGTTAGAACAATTTACTTCTTTTAACAGTTTAAGTGATAGCATTAATAACGAACTAAAATAACAGATATGTTCTAAGTATAAATGCGGACGTTAAACAACCAAACGTCTATTACAATTCCCTGAATCCGGTGTCCGTTACATCCCACAATATTACGTCGATATTACGTCCCGTAGTATTATATTACGATGATTTTACGGTTCACAGTATTAAATTACAATGATGTTGCACCTTATAGTATTGTATGTTGGATTTGTCGTAAAGTAATTGACATCAGTCCAAGGAAAAAGATTATTTGGAGATTATAAGGATTATGCTATTTTAAAAAAATGATGAGTAAATTCGTGAAGGTGAGAGGGGAAGCAAGTCAAAGAAAATAAATTTTCCGTCCAAGTTTGGCATACTGGGATAAAATACGGGCCGAGCGTTAATACCCGATATTTATGGACTAGTACCATACAAAATACCATACGACCATAATAGTATGATGTATAAGGGTGTATTAAAAATAAGTAGTATTTTAAGTAATTTGGGATATTTCTTAATTACGTGGGTAATTGGTTAATTATTGGTTAGTGAGAGGTTAATAAATTATTAATTAATTAAAAAAATGGATAAATTTGAGGATCCTTACCTTTAACATGGCAGCAAGTAGTGCTGGGAATAATTTGGTAAATACCGAATTACCATACCGAAATCGAAAATTTTGGTATTTGGTATATGACATTTTGGTATTTGGTATGGTATTTGGTTTAAGTTTTTAAAAAAATGGTATTAGGTATGGTATTTGGTATTTTAAGATGAAATACCGATACCGTACCGAAATATATATTATATTATACAAAACACATATTATCAATTATAACATAAATATAAAAAAAATATAAAATTTTACTTTCCTTTATTCTCAAAGTTCATCAATTAACTCTAAACAAGTAACAAGACATTTCTAATGATCAAATATTCTTTTATGTACAATTTTCTCTATTTGGGTCGATATTTGCTAGTTTTAGACTAAATTTTTATTAACAAACATTTTCAGTTTTGTATTTTTGAGTACTTTAATTAAGAATATTAGAGCGTATGGTTCTATGAACTAGTTAATATTCAAACCGAATAAACCGAAGTTACCGAACCGAATAAATCGAAACTGAAAAGAGAAAAACCGAACCATACCGAATTTAATTAGGTACGGTAGTGGTATAGGATTTTAAGAAACCGAATACCGAAAATACCGAACCGAAATATCTAAATACCGTACCGTACCGACCGACGAACACCCCTAGCAGCAAGCCAATTCCTAACCAAATGACTCTTAATCATTTTGGTTAGGTGGAAAAATGACTACAAAATAGTCAACCAAATGTTGACTTTTGTGTTAGGGGGCTTGAAGAGCAAGAATCGCAGAAGCGGTGAGGAGGACCATATCTGCGATGTCGCAAATGCGGGTATGGGATCGCAGATACGGATAATGGGAAGCTTAAGTGATTTCCGCAGAAGCGGATCAAGAACCGTAGAAGCGGTAAATAGGGCTGCAGATGCAAAAATGCCTGGGTAGAAGGTATAAATTGTGTCCTCACGATTGTTGAGCTATTTTCACCATTTCTAATTCGGCTTGGGAGCTTTTTGGATGATTTTGAAGAGGGATTTTAACGGAACTTCATTGAGGTAAGAATTTGGACCTAAAAACTCGTTGCTATGGTATTATTTCACGTATTAGGCTTGTAATTTATGGAACTTAAGGATCAAAGTTTGGGGAAACTAGGGCTTGAAAAGTTAGACCTTTGCTTGAGGATTTAAGGAAGCTTAAGTTGGAAAAGTCAACCGGATGTTGACTTATGTGTTAAGGGGCATGAAGAGCAGGAACCGCAGAAGCAGTGAGGAAGACCACATTTGTGATGTCGCAGATGCGGGTATGGGGCCGCAAATGCGGATAATGGGAAACTTAAGTGATTTCCGCAGAAGCGGATCAAGAACCGCAGAAGCGGTAAATAGGGTCGCAGATACGAAAATGCGTGGGCAGAAGGTATAAATTGTGTCCTTCGCAATTGTTGAGCTATTTTCACCATTTCTCATTCGGCTTGGGAGCTTTTTGGACGATTTTGAGGAGGGATTTCAAGGGAACTTCATTGAGGTAAGGAATTTGGACCTAAAAACTTGTTTCTATGGTATTATTTTACGGATTAGGCTTGTAATTTATGGAACTTAAGGATCAAAGTTTGGGGAAACTAGGGCTTGAAAACTTAGACCTTTGTTTGAGGATTTGAGGAAGCTTAAGTTGGAAAAGTCAACCGGATGTTGACTTATGTGTTAGGGGGCTTGAAGAGCAGGAACCACAGAAGCGGTGAGGAGGACCGCATCTGCGATGTCGCAAAAGCGGGTATGGGACCGTAGATGCGGATAATGGGAAGCTTAAGCGATTTCTGCAGAAGTGGATCAAGAACTGCAGAAACAGTAAATAGGGCCGCAGATGCAAAAATGCTTGGGCAGAAGGTATAAATTGTGTCCTTCGCGATTGTTGAGCTATTTTCACCATTTCTAATTTGGCTTGGGAGCTTTTTGGACGATTTTGAAGAGGGATTTCAAGGGAACTTCATTGAGGTAAGGAATTGGGACCTAAAAACTCATTTCTATGGTATTATTTCACGGGTTAGGCTTGTAATTTATGGAACTTAAGGATAAAAGTTCGGGGAAACTAGGGCTTGAAAACTTAGACCTTTGCTTGAAGATTTGAAGGACCATTTGAGGTTGGATTTGAGATCTTTTGATATGTATGAACTCGTGGGGAGATAAGGAATCTATTGATATAAAAATTATCGAATTCCAAGACGTGGGCCCGAGGGTCGGGTTTTGGTAATTTCGAGATTTTTGTCGTATATTGATTATTTTTGCTTGGGCTTCATTCCCTTAGCATATTTTGATGCCGTGATTCTGATTTTTGATAGATTCAATGCGAGTGGAGGCCGATTCTAGGGGCAAAGGCGTCGCGAGCTAGAGATTTGACCGGTTTAAGGTGAGTAATGATTGTAAATGATGTTCTGAGGGTATAAAACCCCAGATTTGCACATCGTTGTGCTATATTAAGGTGACGTAAACGCTTGATGGCGAGTGTGGGGTCGTGCACTGTTGGGGATTGTGACTTAGTCCGTCCCGAATGACTATTTTACCGCGTATTTGACTGAAATCTATTTGCTATCATCATTATTTGGGCTGAATGCCAACTATTTGAACCCTTCGGGGACTTTTATTGATATTTCCTCATTGTTTTGACTTTATACTTGAACTCAGTCCTGATATATTTCACTATTTTCGTGCTCAGCCATGTTTACTCTGTTTAACACTTAAATGATCTTTTAAATGATATTTTGGGCTAAGAATCATGTTTTACTATTGCCCGAGTGGCTTGTGAGGATTTTGACTGAGTAAGGCCGAGGGCCTATATTGTGAGGAAACATTTGATATTGATTATGAAGTCGAGGGCCTGAGATATGTACGCCATGAGGTGGCTTGATTGATATGAGGCCGAGAGCGTAGTGATGATGCCACGAGATGGCTTGATATTGTGCTTGGGCCGTAAGGGGCCCCTCCAGGAGTCTGCACACCCCCAGTGAGTGGGGGTACCCATTGTGATGTGAGATTGAGCCTGAGGGGCTGGTATTGTTCTAAGATGTTGCCCGAGGGGCGTATTGTTGATATTGTGCCCGAGGGGCGAATCTTTATGTGTTTATCTTCCTTAATTGCCCGTCAATTACCTGCTTAATGTTGAGAAAGGCTTTTCATGAAGTTTAATTTGAGTTAAAGGATTTTTACCTATCTTTCACTGATTTACTGTTTTTACTGGTTTTACTGCTTCATTATAGCATACAATGTGCCTTACATGATTTCCTGCTTTCAGTCTTTATTTATGATTATTACTCACTGAGTTGGAGTACTCACTTTACTCCCTGCACCCTGTGTGCAGATTCAAGCATATCTGGTCCCGCTCCCGAGTTCTGATCCTTCTAGCTTAGGCGGATCCGAGGAGTCTCTACGAGTTGTTGGTGTCCACAGCCCAGAGTTTCCTCCCTATCTTATTTTTTTCATGTTCTTAGCTTCTATATTAAACTCTGTAGTTTTCTCTAAGTATTCCGGATTGTTTAGATGCTCATGACTAGTGACACCCCAGTATCGGGCTGTGTTGGATTGTATTCCGCACATTATGCTATTATCTGCTTAAACTTTGGATTATTTTATCATGTGTTAGACTGTTTCTTACTGTTTAATTGTTAAATATTGAAATGGGAAGTGTCGGCTGGCCTTGTCTTCATGAGAGGCGTCATCACAACCCGGTCTGGGTTAAGGGTCGTGACAAATCAGAAGTGAATTCTTATAAGTTTTCAACAAAGATCGTTCTAAAAAACGCTACAATCTTAGCAATTTTCATAAGTTTCAACAAAAACTTCTTGCCACCAATTCCTAAAAAAATCCAACGAGAATTATTAGAATCCTAACAACGTAAAAATTTTGTTGTTCTAAAGGAGTACGGTACAACCTTTTCCAAGAATATCATACGGACTTTTCCTTACTCCAGGTATGTTAAGGCTACCCCTTCTTTCTTTTTGGCATGATCACAATAATACAAATAAAACGAGCAAAACACGCAACTTCCATAAATGACTCTATTCCTAGAAATACTAGGGGTGTTTATATTCTTGATTCCCCATGTGAATTATTATTATATCTTCTATTCATGGGTCTCAAAAAAATACGTATTTGATCAAGTTTATCCGAAAGGCATATTGATTTTTATGGCATTCTGAGAAAATCTTATTAACATATTTCTTATGCATTTCACGCATTTATACATGTACATTCACCTATGACCAGATGGCATTATATACGCGTATATATGTATATTGTATGGATATGGGATATGAGAAAAAGATTACGGCGTTATATACGCACCACCACCTGATCAGCTGGTATACGTTGATGATTTTGCTCACAGTGGCCGAGATGATATGATGGGATGCCATCATAGGCTTGATGATGTTATGAACACATGTACCTATGCCCGACATGACATTCATATGTATATGCATGACACTAAAAGTATTTCATGATTTACAGAGTTATCTACACTTACAGGTTGAGTCATTTACTCTATATTTCTTCCATGTCTTTTACGTACATACTTATGTGCCTTACATACTCGGTACAATATTCATACTGACGTCCCTTTTGCCTGGGGAAGCTACATTCATGCCTGAAGGTCTCGATATACAGGTCGAGAGTCCTCTAAGTAGGCAATCAGCTCAGCGGAAGATATTGGTGCACTCCATTTGCTCCGGAGTTGCTCGTTTGGTCAGTATGATTTAGATGTGTATTGTTTGGTAAGGGGCTCTGTCCCGACCTTTATGGCAATTATGTATCCTTAGAGGCTTGTAGATAGATGGCATATATGTAAAAGATTATATGGCCTTGTCGGCCTATGTTCAGTATACGCGTGGTTATTTTGGTCTTAGAGACCCATATGCCTTATGTATAAGTTGGTATTACATGTTGTATTCTACCAATTTCACGACAGCCTCTCCGGCTCAGTTATCTATGATAGAATGATACGAAAAGATACGTTATGATTGGTGCTCGGTTGAGTAAGGTACCGGGTACCCATCGCGGTTTATCGTTTGGGTCATGACAAAACTGGTATTAGAGTAGTTCTGTCCTAGGGAGTCTACAAGTCGTGTCTAGTAAAGTCTTATTTATGGGTGTGTTGTGCACCACACTTATAAATATGAGGCTACAGGGCATTTATGTCACGACCCGAATTTTTCACCCTCGGGAGTCGTGATGGCGCCTATTAGTGAAAGCTAGGCAAGCCAACCATTTGAGTTATTTACCTTTTTTCCATTTTAGTCCATTGACAATTAATAACCAACAATTGATAAACAGCGGAAATCTAATAAGCGAAAGACTGAAATGTAATAATTTAAGAAAGATGCCATTAGCAATCCATATAAAAACTACCCAAGACTGGTGTCACAATTCCACAGACTGTCTAGAAATACTACAAATAAAAGTTTGAAAGATTTATTACAACACTGTCTCGGAAATATGTAAAAGAAATAGACTAAAAGGATAGGAGAAGATGCCAAGTCCTGCAGATGCCTACAAGACTACTTCGGAATCTCCAACTGGACTGAACGCAGCCACCCAAGCTAAGGTCCGAATGGTGCTGCTCTAGGATCTACACACAGTGCAGAGTGTAGTCTCAGCACAACCGACCCCATGTGCTGGTAAGTGCCCAGCCTAACCTCGGCGAAGTAGTGACGAGGCTAGGACCAGACTACCAAATAAACCTGTGCAGTTAATTCATATACAACGAAAAATAGAAGCAAGAATGTATAGTGAAGGATGGGAGGGGGAAACATGCTGTGGGGAAACATCAATTAAAAGTAGAAAGACAGCAAGCAAATACGAGGAACACCATATCTCAATTATCATCAAGAATCAGAAATCAAACAAGTGCATGGCATCACCCTTAGTGCTTTTACTCTCTTTATCACCATAAAAATCAATATAAACTACACGGCATCACCCTTCGTGCTTTTACTCTCATCCTCACCATAAAATCAATATAATCGGCACAGAATTGTACATCGTGCGGCACGACATCACCCTTCGTGCTTTACACTCTTCCTCACAAAATCATACACGGCATCACTCTTCGTATTTCAACACTCTCTCACCAAAACAATACACGGCATCACCCTTCGTGCTTTAACACTCTTCCTCACCCAAACAACAATCACAAGCAATAAGGGCAAGGAAATAAATAAAATCATAATAAAATCCCGGCAAGGGAACAATAAATCAACAATCAAATTCCGGCAAGGGAACAATATCAAAAGCATCAACATCCCGACAAGGGAGATAACATTAAAAGCAACAACACCCCTGCAAAGGAGACAATATAATTCTCTTCTCTTTTTCACTTTTACTTCACGACTCACTTCACAACTTGAGCCAATGCTCTATAAGGTTCAATTGCCAATTATACCTCCACAATTCATTATACAACTTGAGCCAACGCTCCTTAATGTTCAAATATCACTATTAATTCCACAAGCTTTGCTCAACAATAGAAATCATCACATAAGGCATGAACAATACAAAAGGAGTCACATTGGTCAAAGAATAAGACTCACGGGCATGCTTGACACCAATGTATAGATACTCGTCACCATGCATATACATCGTACTCAACAAATAACACATAGCAAATAGGACACAACTCCTAATCCCTCAAGCTAAGGTTAGACCAAACACTTACCTCGATGCCACGAACACAATTCAAGTCTTAACTATCGCTTTACCTCTTGATTCCACCACCAATTCGCTCGTATCTAGCCACAAGTTGCTCAACTATATCAATAAATGCTAAATGAATCAATTCCAATGCATGAAAATAGGTTTTCTAAAGTTTTTCCCAAAAAGTCAAAAATTTTCCTCGAGCCCACTCGGTCAAAACCCAAGGTTCGAACCAAAACCTGATTACCCCCCCACAAACCCAAATATATAATTTGTTTTGAAATCGGACCTCAAATCGAGGTCCAAATCCCCAAAATTTGAAAAACCTAGGTTCTACCCAAAACACCCAATTTCCCCCAAGAAAACCTTTGATTTTGAGTTGAAATCATGAGAAAAGATGTTAAAAATTGATGAAACCAAGTTAGAAATGACTTACAATCGATTTGGAAGAGTACTTGTCTTTGAAAAATCGCCCAAGAGTGTTTTGGTTTTGAAAGGGTTTGAAAAATGAAAGATTTTCGGCTAAGTTATGAATTTGCAGGTCACAGATGTCGCAATAGCGACCTGGGTTCGCAATTGCGAACCCTTCAGAAGTCTGCTATTCTTGTATTTGCAACAAAAGTTCGCATTTTGCGAACTCACAATTGCGATGAAGGAGTCGCATTTGCGACAATGGGAATTGTTGGGACACTTCGCATTTGCGAAGGAAGGATCACATTTGCGATCAGCCCTGCCCAGGTCTTATCTCGCATTTGCGATGGGTTTGTCGCATTTGCAAGCCAGGCTTCGCATTGCAACATACCAGTTAAAAATCTGCAACATCCTAAGTTAAATTCCACCCCGTGGCCTACCCAAAACTCACCCGAGCCCTCGGGGCTCCAAACCAAACATGCACACCAACCTAAAAACATTATACGGATTTGTTCGTGCAATCAAATCATAAAAATAACATGCAAAACCATGAATTAAACCTCAAAACTCATCATTTTTATCAAGAACGCTTAAAGTTCATAACTCTTCAACCGGAAGTCCAAATCACGTCAAATAGACTCCATTTTTCACCAAATTTCACAGTTATCCTTTAAATACTATAACAAGTTTGTACCGGGCTCCGAAACCAAAATACGGGCCCGATACCAATGGTTTCAACCATTAATTCTTTTCTTTATTTCATAGATAATTCAGCAAAACAATTTCTTTCAAAAATTGATTTCTAAGGTTGGGACCTCGGAATTCATTTTCGGGCATACGCAAGTCCCATATTTTGCTGCGGACCTCCCGGGATTATCGGAACACGGATACGGGTCCATTTGCTCAAATTGTTGACCAAAGTCAACCATAATCAAATTTTTAACTCTAGAAATTTCTATTTCTCATATTTTCACATAAAAGGCTTTCCGGATATAGGTCCGGACCACGCATGCAAATCGAGGTGAGGTAAAAAGGAGGTTTTAAAGCCTCGGAACACACAATTTGTTTCTAAAACAAGTGATAACCTTTCGGGTCATCACATCTTCCACCTCTAAAACAACTGTTCGTCCTCGAACGGACATAAGAAGGAAGTACCTAAGTTGGGGAAAAGATAGGGATAACGGCTCCGCATATTAGACTCGAACTCCTAGGTCGATGCCTTAGTAGGCTGACCTCTCCACTGAACACGAACAGAAGGGAAACTCTTCGATCTCAACTGACGAACTTGCCAGTCTAGAATAGCTACCGACTCCTCCTCATAGGACAAGTCCTTGTCCAACTGGACAGTGCTGAAATCTAACACGTGGGATGGATCGTCGTGATACTTCCGAAGCATGGACACATGAAACACTGGATGCATAACTGATAAGCTCGGCGACAATGCAAGTCTGTAAGCCACCTCTCCAACTCGATCAAGAATCTCAAACGGGCCAATGAACCTAGGGCTAAGCTTGCCCTTCTTCCCAAATCTCATCATGCCCTTCATAGGCGATACCCGAAGCAATACCCGTTCACCGACCATGAAAGCCAAATCACGAACCTTATGGTCGGCATAACTCTTTTTCCTGGACTGAGCTGTACGAAGGCTATCCTGATTAATCTTGACCTTGTCCAAGACATCTTGCACTAGATCCGTACCCAACAACCAAGCCTCTCCCGGCTCGAACCATCCAACCGGCGACCGACACCGCCTACCATATAAAGCCTCATAAGGGGCCATCTGGATACTCGACTGGTAGCACTTGTTGTAGGCAAACTCTGCTAAAGACAAAAACTGATCCTATGAGCCTCCAAAGTCAATGACACAAGCTTAGAGCATATCCTACAAAATCTTAATAGTCCGCTCGGACTGCCTGTCCGTCTGAGGATAAAACATTGTGCTCAACTCAACCCATGTGCCCAACTCTCGCTGAACTGCTCTCCAGAAATGTGAGGTAAATTGTGTACCTAGGTCCGAAATAATAGACACAGGCACACCATGAAGACAAACAATCTCCCTGATATAGATCTCAGCTAACCTCTCAGAAGAATAGAAGACTTCCACATTAATGAAATGTGCTGACTTGGTCAGCCTATCAACAATAACCCACACCGCATCGAACTTCCTCTGAGTCCGTGGGAGTCCAACAACGAAGTCCATAGTGATACACTCCCACTTCCACTCAGGAATCTCAATTTTATTGAACAAACCACCAAGCTTCTGATGCTCGTACTTAACCTGCTGACAGTTCAAACACCAAGCCACATATACAACAATGTCCTTCTTCATTCTCCTCCACCAATAATGTTGTCGCAAATCCTGATACATCTTAGCAGCATCCGAATGAATAGAGTACCGGGAACTATGGGCCTCCTCTAAAATCAACTCTTAGAGCCCATCCGCATTAGGCACACAAACTCGACCCTACAGCCTCAAAACTCCATCATCTCCTAAGGTAACCTGCTTGGCACCTTCGTGCTGCACCGTGTCCCTAAGGATACACAAATGAGGATCATCATACTGACTATCTCGGGTACGCTCCAATAATGAAGAACGAGCGACTGTGCAAGCTAACACACGGCTGGGCTCAGAAACATCCAACCTCATGAATTGATTGGCCAAAGCCTGAACATCCAAAGCAAGCGGTCTCTCACCGATCAGAATATATGCTAGACTGCCCATACTGGCTGACTTCCTACTCAAAGCATCAGCCACCACATTGGCCTTTCCCAGATGATATAAAATGGTGATATCATAGTCCTTTAACAGCTCCAACCACCTTCTCTGCCTCAAATTTAGCTCCTTCTCCTTGAACAAATACAACAGACTCTTGTGATCCGTGAACACCTCATATGACAGGCCATATAGATAATGCCTCCAAATCTTCAACGCATAGACAATGGTTGCTAACTCCAAATCATGAACCGGATAGTTCTTCTCACGAATCTTCAACTGCCGCGAAGCATAGGCAATGACCTTGCCATCCTACATCAACACCGCACCAAGTCCAATACGAGACGCATCACAATAAACCATATAAGGCCCTAAACTTGTGGGCAAAACCAACACTGGCGCCATAGTCAAAGCTATCTTGAGCTTCTGAAAGCTCGCCTCATACTCGTCCGACCACCTGAACTGGGCACCCTTCTGGGTCAAACTGGTCATAGGGGATGCAATAGATGAAACCCCTCCATAAACTGACAATAATAGTTTGCCAATCCCAAGAAACTCCGGATCTCTGTAGTTGATGCTGGTCTAGGCCAGTTCTTGACTACCTCTATCTTTTTCAGATCTACCTGAATACCCTTTGCATACAACATGACCCAAGAATGCAATTGAACTCAACCAGAACTCACACTTCGAAAACTTCGCATACAACTGACTATCTCTCAAAGTCTGGAGGACCACTCTCAGATGCTGCTCATGCTTCTCCCGGCTGCGAAAATAGATCAAAATATCATCAATGAAGACTATCACGAACGAATCCAAGTAAGGCCTGAACACTCGGTTCATCAAATCCATAAAAGTTGTTGGGGCATTTGTCAACCCAAATGACATCACCAAGAACTCATAATGCCTGTACGGAGTGCAGAAAGTTGTCTTAGGGACATCGGATGCCCTAATCCTCAACTGATGGTAGCCAGACCTCAAGTCAATCTTCGAAAATACTTTGGCACCCTAAAGATGATCAAACAAATCATCAATCCTCGGCAATGGATACTTATTATTGATTGTAACCTTGTTCAATTGCCGATAATCTATACACATTCTCATCGATCTGTCCTTCTTCTTAACAAACAACACCGGCGCACCCCAAGGCGAGACACTAGGTCTAATGGAGCCTTTTTCAAGCAAGTCTTGCAACTGTTCCTTCAACTTTTTCAACTCAGGTGGGGCAATATAATACGGCAGAATAGAAATGGGCTGAGTGCCTAGAGCCAAATAAATGCAGAAGTCAATATCCATGTCGGGTGGCATACTCGGCAGGTCTGAAGGAAATACCTCAGGAAACTCACGAACAACAGGCACATAATCAATAGAAGGAACCTCGGCACTAGAATCACGAACATATGCCAAATAGGCCAAACACCCCTTCTCGACCAGACGTCGAGCCTTCATATATGAGATAACACTATGGGTAGAATGACTAGGAGTCCCTCTCCACTCTAAACAAGGTACACCTAGCAAGGCTAAGGTCATAGTCTTGGCATGACAATCCAAGATAGCATGGTAAGGTGATAACCAATCCATCCCCAATATGACATCGAAATAAACCATGTCCAGAAGTAACAAATCTACAAGAGTCTCAAGACCCCCAGTCACAACTATACATGAATGGTGGACACGATCTACCATAATAGAATCACCCACCGGTGTAGACACATATACAGGAGCACTTAAAGAATCACTAGGCATGACCAGATACGATGCAAAATAAGATGACACATAGGAGTACATAGATCCTGGATCAAATAGAATTGAAGCATCTTTACTACAAACCAGAACTGTACCTGTGATAACTGTATCGGAAGCCTCAGCCTCGGGCCTGGCTTGAAGAGCATAACATTGGGGTTGTGCCCCATCGTCCTGAACTACATCTTTGGGACGGCCTACTACTGGCTGGCCTCCATCTTTAGCACCCTGACCTCCACCTCTAATACCTCTACCTCCACCTTTAGCACCTCTACCTCCACCTCCAGCTGGCTGAGCGGGCTGTGGAACACTCGGTGCCTGAACCATGGCACGGGAACCCTGATGTTGAGAGCTGCTCGATGCTCGAGGGCAAAACCTAGCAATGTGACCCATATCATCACAAGTATAACAAGCCCTCGGCTGCTGACCTTGACGACCTGAATGACCACCCCGAAAACTCTAAAGCGCCGGTGCACTGATAGGAGCTGGTGGTGCACTGTAGGACTGCTAATTAGAATACTGCATTTGAGAATCACGGCCACCTGAAGCACCGTGAGAAACCTAAAGTGCTGACTGAAAAGTCCTAGGAGGATGGCCTCTACCATACGAATCCCTGCCTCCAGACGAGGCACCACTGAATCTGCCTGAATGACGAAGCCTCTTGTCAGACCCCTGACCACCCTCTACGATAGAACCATCTCAACTCTCCTGGCCACATTGGCCACCTCCTGAAAAGAAATCTTGCTCCCCGTCTCCTTAGCCATCTGAAGTCGAATAGGCTAAATGAGTCCCTCAATGAACCTCCTCACCCTCTCTCTCTCTCTCTCTCTCTCGGTGGGAAGTATGATAAGAGCATGATGGGCCAAGTTGATAAATCTGGTCTCGTACTGACTAACAGTCATAGAACCCTACTGGAGACGCTCAAACTACCTATGATAGATCTCTCTTTGAGTGAAGGGAGAAACTTCTCCAGAAATAGCTGAGTAAATTGCTCCCAAGTCAAAGCTGGTGATTCGGCTGGTCTAGCCAGACAATAATCTTTCCACCAAGTCTTGGCGGATCCAAACAAGCGAAAAGTAGCAAAGTCGACCCCATTGGTCTCCACTATCCCCATGTTCCTGAGAACCTCATGACAGCTGTCTAGATAATCCTGGGGATCCTCAGAAGATGCACCGCTGAAAGTAGTAGTAAAGAGCTTGGTGAACCTGTCCAATCTCCACAAAGCATCGGCAGACATAGATGCTCCATCACTAGTCTGAGATACCACACCCGGCTGAACTGCTCCAATTGGCTGAGCTGCTAGAGTCTGAAACTGGGGAGCCATCTGCTCCGAAGTACGAGTAGCAGGAGTTTGGGTTCCTCCTCCAGCCTGAGAGACGGTTGGGGCTACAGGAAGCAAGCCTGCCCGGGTGACACTCTCCACAAGGTCCACTAGACGGACCAGAGCATCCTGGAGAACTGGGGTAGCAATGAACCCCTATGGGACCTGAGCTAGGCCCACCAGAACTACCTAGGCCAGAACCTCATTATCAAACTCAACTTGAGGCTCCGCCGCTGGTGCTGCTACTCTAGGCTGCACTCTGCCCCTACCTCGGCCTCTAGCACGGCCTCGTCCTCGCCCTCTGCCCCTCGTGGGAGCTGCTACTGGGGGCTCGGGCTGTTGATCAGTAGATGAGGAAACACATGTTCTCGCCATCTGCGAAAGAATAGAGTAGAAATTCAATTAGCATTGAGAAACCAAACCGCACGATAGGAAAGAATAGATGTGAAGTTCTTCCTAACTCTGTAGCCTCTAAGGGATAAATACAGACGTCTTTGTACCGATCCCTCAGACTCTACTAAGGTTGTCTGTGAATTGTGAGACCTATGTAACCTAGAACTCTAATACCAACTTGTCACGACCCGGATTTCCCACCCTCGGGAATCGTGATGGCGCCTACTAGTGAAAGTTAGGCAAGCCAACCAGTTGAATTATTTACCTTTTTCCCATTTTAATCCCTTTACAATTAATAACCAACAATTGATAAACAACGGAAATCTAATAAGCGTAAGACTGAAATGTAATAATTTAAGAAAGATGTCAATACCAATCCATATAAAAACTATGCAAGACTGGTGTCACAATTCCACAGACTATCTAGGAATACTACAAATAAAAGTCTAAAAGATTTATTACAACACTGTCTCGGAAATATGTAAAAGAAACAGACTAAAAGGATAGGAGAAGATGCCAAGGCCTGCGGACACCTGCAGGACTACCTCGGAATCTCCGACTAGATTGAAGGCAGCTACCCAAGCTAAGGTCCGAATGTTGTTGCTCCGGGATCTGCACATAGTGCAGAGTGTAGTATCAGCACAACCGACCTCATGTGCTGGTAAGTGCCTAGCCTAACCTCGGCGAAGTAATGACGAAGCTAGGACCAGACTACCAAATAGACTTGTGCAATTCAACTAATATACTGCAGAAAATAGAAGCAGGAATGTACAGTGAAGGATGGGAGGGGGAAACATGCTGCGAGGAAACATCAATTAAAAGTAAAAAGACAACAAGCAAATATGAGGAACACCATATCTCAATTATCAACAAAAATCAGAAATCAAACAAGTGCACGGCATCACCCTTCGTGCTTTTGCTCTCGTCCTCACCATAAAAATCAATATAAATTACACGGCATCACCCTTCGTGCTTTTACTCTTATCCTCACCATAAGATCAATATAATCAGCACAAAATTGTACATCGTGCGGCATGACATCACCCTTCGTGATTTACACTCTTCCTCACAAAATCATACACGGCATCACCCTTCGTGTTTCAACACTCTCTCACCAAAACAATACACGGCATCACCCTTCGTGCTTTAACACTCTTCCTCACCCAAACAACAATCACAAGCAATAAGGGCAAGGAAATAAATAAAACCACAATAAAATCCCGGCAAGGGAACAATAGTTCGACAATCAAATACCGGCAAGGGAACAATATCAAAAGCATCAACATCCCGGCAAGAGAGATAGGATTAAAAGCAACAACATCATGGCAAGGGAGATAGCATTAAAAGCAACAACATCCCGGCAAGGGAGACAATATAATAATTCTCTTCTCTTTTCACGTTTACTTCACAACTCACTTCACAACTTGAGCCAATGCTCTATGAGGTTCAATTGACAATTATACCTCCACAATTCATTATACAACTTGAGCCAATGCTTCTCAATGTTCAAATATCACTATTTCTTCCGCATGCTTTGCTCAACAATAGAAATCATCACATAAGGCATGAACAATACAAAAGGAGTCGCATTGGTCATAGAATAAGACTTACGGGCATGCTTGACACCAACGTATAGATACTCGTCACCATGCCTATACGTCGTACTCAACAAATAACACATAGCAAATAGGACACAACTCCTAATCCCTCAAGCTAAGGTTAGACCAAACACTTACCTCAATGTCACGAACACAATTCAAGTCTCAACTATCGCTTTACCTCTTGATTCCACCACCAATCCACTCGTATCTAGCCACAAGTTACTCAACTATATCAATAAAATGCTAAATGAATCAATTCTAATGCATGAAAATAGGTTTTTCTAAAGTTTTTCACAAAAAGTCAAAAATCGCCCCGAGCCCACACAATCAAAACCCGAGGTTTGAACCAAAACCCGATTACCCATTCCCCCATGAACCTAAATATATAATTTGTTTTGAAATCGGATCTCAAATCGAGGTCCAAATTCCCCAAAATTTAAAAAACTATCCTATCCAAAACACCCAATTTCCCCCATGAAAACCTTTGATTTTGAGTTGAAATCATGAGAAAAGATGTTAAAGATTGATGAAACCACGTTAGAAATGACTTATAATCGATTTGGAAGAGTACTTGTCTTTGAAAAATCGTCCAAGAGTGTTTTGGTTTTGAAAGGGTTTGAAAAATGAAAGATTTTCGGCTAAGTTATGAATTTGCAGGTCGCAGATGTCGCAATTGCGACCAGGGTTCGCAATTGCAAACCCTTCAGAAGTCTGCTATTCTCGCATTTGCAACAAAAGTTCACATTTGCGACAAAAGTTCGCATTTGCGAACTCGCAATTGCGATGAAGGAGTCGCATTTGCAACAAAGGGAATTGCTGGGCCACTTCGCATTTGCGAAGAAAGGATCGCATTTGCGATCAGCCCTGCCCAGGACTTATCTCGCATTTGTGATGGGTTTGTCGCATTTGCAAGCTCGCATTTGCAAGCTAGGCTTCGCATTGCAACATACCAGTTAAAAATCTGCAACATCCTAAGTTAAATTCCACCCCGTGGCCTATCCAAAACTCACCCGAGCCCTTGGGGCTCCAAACCAAACATGCACACCAACCTAAAAATATCATACGGACTTGCTCGTGCAATCAAATCATGAAAATAACATGTAAAACCATGAATTAAACCTCAAAACTCATCATTTTTATCAAGAACACTTAAAGTTCATAACTCTTTAAC
This sequence comes from Nicotiana tabacum, assembly GCF_000715075.1. Taxonomy (NCBI): domain Eukaryota; kingdom Viridiplantae; phylum Streptophyta; class Magnoliopsida; order Solanales; family Solanaceae; genus Nicotiana; species Nicotiana tabacum. The sequence goes on along the minus strand of NC_134099.1, from coordinate 61,998,723 downwards.
TGGAAGTCCAAATCACGTCAAATAGACTCCATTTTTCACAAAATTTCATAGTTATCCTTTAAATACTATAACAAGTTTGTACTGGGCTCCAGAACTAAAATACGGGCCCGATACTAGTGGTTTCAATCATTAATTCTTTTCTTTATTTCATAGATAATTCAGCAAAATAATTTCTTTCAAAAAATGATTTCTAAGGCTTGGGACCTCGGAATTCATTTCCGGGCATACACCCAAGTCCCATATTTTACTGCGAACCTTTCGGGATCGTCGGAACACGGATTCGGGTCCGTTTGCTCAAAATATTGACAAAAGTCAACCATAATCAAAATTTTAACTCTAGAAATTTTTATTTCTCATATTTTCACATAACGGCTTTCCGGATATAGGTTCAGACCACGCACGCAATCGAGGTGAGGTAAAAAGGAGGTTTTAAGGCCTCAGAACACAGGATTTGTTTCTAAAACAAGTGGGTCATCACAATTTAGGATTGTCACTATTTCTTTCTACTTTAGATTATGTGGTAGAGCTCAGTTGTAAGAATTCAATTTCCTAAACTCTATCTTACTTATAGTACGATGATACCTACATCTAAAAAGATCGTTGGCAAGAGATACAGTTGTGGAAGAGTTGATTCAGAGGAACTCAATTTTTGCATCATGCTTATGATGGATAAATATGAGGTATTCAGCAAATCATGTGTATACTAAGATGTGTAAGCTTCTTCATTAGGATCCCTAAGGCAAGAATGTCTATCCACTCTTACGGTAAAAAGGAATAAGGAGGGAGACATAACTTTTAGTAAGTAAAAGAAGCAAAGTGAAGAAGGGCACGAGGCACCCAGTTAAGGAAGATTATCAGTATCACAGTTTCGACAGAAAAATATAAGCATTGTGAGTTACCCTCAACAGTAATATAGGTATGTATAATTGGCCACACCCATCTCAGTTATATCCTATTCGGGGCTAACAGGTGTAGATTAAAAAAAGGACAGGATATTAGGATCCGGCTAGGGTTAGAGTAATCCAAAATGGTGAATTGATTGTTTGCATTAGTTGACATTTCCGAAGGATATTGTAAATGTGCTAATAGATCTCCTTGTGAGACACCTAGATGGTGCATTCTAAAATAGTACAGCTAGATACGAGTACTATAAGGACAGACACCAGAAGCCTTGAAAGGATAAATATTACCTTAATGTGGCTCGCGTCCCTATTAGAGCGAGAACGGTAAGCAACTCGAAGAGCCACTAGATGGAGCAAAGGGGAGCTAAAAGCAAAAAATTTCTTGTTCGAGGTTTTAGAATAAAGTGATAGGCATAAATATTAGCGGGAAATAAGAAAATAATTAATAAAGCATTATGAGTAAGATATGATACATAGATAACAACGGTAGATCAAAAGACGACAATATTACAGAATTAATAGTCAAGTGAAGAAAGAAACGAGAGGTGACAAGCCTTAGGACAACAAAAGAGTAAAGGCCATACAATCATGTCCTCATTTCGAGAAATAAGTTTGCAACTCTAACGCGATTACCAAAAGGAAAAGTTAGACCCTAGAGTAGTAGAACCAGTATGAACTGGTGAACAGGATAAACTAAACATAATTAGGGGTTGAGTGATTGATAATAGTCGGCATTATGAGAATTTCAGATTTTGTTCCGGCGATAATAGAATGGACAACAGAAGAAGATTCATGATAAATTCAGAGAATGGTCATTCAGAAGGATGTTTCCCTAAAGCAAGAAATGTGAGCAAAGTTCAGCTTAAGGGACTATATGTGCCAGTCTTAGTCACCCTTGTGAGTAAAGAATTTTGTTATCCTTGGTACAGAAGGATTACCACAAGGTGAGTAAGGGTCATTGATGATGTGAAAGGACGCCAAAGATGAAGAGTTAAAACTTCTATAGGTAGGTTGTCATAACTCGAACTCTTAGTATTTCCCTAAAGGGGGGAATATGGAGTGATGTGGCAATAAGTCAGAATTAAGTGATTCTAGTAACTATGGAATAGTAAAGGGAGAATCTGATAAAACCAAGAAAGGGATGAGATTGCACTTATTCAAATACTATAGATATGCTATGATTCCAGAATGTTATGTAAGCACGACATCAAAAAAAGGAGGTAAGGGTTCTCGCCTAGATGTTATTAATAAATAAATGCGAATGAACACTTGATATATAAGGAGCCGGTGCAAGAGGCACGTTAAGACAAAGGAAATAACCCAAGAAATGTTACGCGGAATATCGATATGAGAATGAGCCAACGAGTAGTTAGTAGTTGATTCATGAAGAGCCTAGTTATGGCTAGACAAGAGGATACAGACAAATCAACAGATTGTGCAAGATAAACATAGTGAACCCCAACATATGAATTGAGTCTCGCAGATATAGCATCATGATTCTTGAGAAATATTCAGATAAGAGTTGGGATAGTAAAAGGTACCATATGAGTATTACAGAAATAATAGAGAATGGCATTGGGAAGACAGTCGAAATATTAGTTCAGAAGCGACCCTACAAGCACAAGGGTGTGGAGGTAAGTACCTACGGATAATTAGAGGTGAGGAAGAACGTCAAAAATTCCATCAGGTATACGATGTAATAAGCTCGCATCTTTACAAGAGTCAGAGTGATAGAAACCAAGCGTCCACGAGACTGTATAGAGAACCAGATTCTCTATCAGTTCCCACTGTAAGCAATATACTGTAAAACCAACCAGTATAGGGAATCAAGTTTTTTAATTCTTCCCACAGTAGCTCGACAGTAAATAAAGAACACAGAGGATTTTTACGTGGAAAATCCCACTCAATGGGACAAAAACCACGACCTACACTTGTAGGCTTTCAACTTCACTAACTTGTAATCTCACTATTACAAGCCACTTTGTAATGACTCTATTACAAAGACTTCAACTTAACTAACTTGTGATACTCTAACCACAAGCCACTTTGTCACTCTCTAGTTACAAAGACTTTAACTTAACTAACTTGTGATACTCTTACCACAAGCCACTTTGTTACATTCTAGTTACAAAGACTTTAACTTATGACTAACTCTAGTCACAACACAAACTTAGAGGGTTTGTGATTTTGGGTTTCCTAAAACACAGCTTGTAAGAAAGCAATATAAGAGTTACAAATGAAGAACAAATAACAAAGACTCAACAAACCTAAGGACTTAAGATATCTTCAATCTTGGATCCGGTCCTTGATCTTGAGTGATGTTGTGGCAAGCACTTGAAATAATATTTTCCTTTTGATTTTGCAAGTGTTGGGGAAACTGAAATCCTTTGCCTCATATTGATAATATGTGTGTGTGATGTCATCAAGGATGATGCAATAAAGTGCCCTTTAGTTTGACCTTAGTAAGCTACAGTTGTGTTGTTGTACTGCTACAGACGGTACAATGCAGTAGTCTGCCAGACGGTACAGTGCAACAGCTTTTATAACTATAGAGTTGACTGTACAACGACGAGGGAAACTGATCCCTATCTGGTCCCTCTGTTGTTTCCTTATTTGATTTCATTGAGAATTGAACCAGACATCTCACTGATTATTCTGAATGCAAGGAACTGAATTGTATCAGATTACTTATCTTGTTCGCTCATAAAGTAAGTTGTTTTACCTTCATTGATTGTATTTATACATGTGTGACATCACTTATAATGATGTAAGCAAGGTTGGTAAAAAGCATTCCACAAAAAGTTGACTGTTGCATTGTTCCTGTATAGTAGCGTATGCAGGCAACAACTTTCCAATTGGAGAGTTGACTTTATACAGTCTCCTCGAGAACTGGTAGGGACCTGTTCCCTCAGCTGTTCCTTCCACTCTGAAGAGTTTAGTTATATCTCACGCTAGATCCCAACCTAGAACTTTGTAATGTATAACAAGTTCCTTATCTGGTTCTGGATGGTAAGTTTGTTAGATCATCAAAACATAAAGTAAAGTACTTATGCCCAAAGTACTTGTAACCTATCAATTTCTCCTTTTTTGATGATGACAATCATAGAATTGATATTCCCCCTGAGAGCCGGATCTCCACATTATTCCCCCTATGAATCTGCCATATCCCCCCTAAGAACCAAACCTAAGGAACTGATCATAACTGGTTCCTCAAGACTGTTTGGCAAATCATCAAAACTCAAGATACCATAACTTATCATTTCCCACTTTTTGATGATGACAAACCCAAAAATAGTATTCCCCTTGAGAACCAGATTCCTTAATGTTTCCCTGCAGATCAGAACTATAATCAACATATTATCAGCAGCGTTCCCATTGCGCATTCCCCCTACGAAGCAAAGCTATCTTTAATGCACAAAATAACATATCAATTTGATTTTGTTCCTCCCTCGTGTTGACATTATATAACTTCCCCCTTTTGGCATCATTGAAAAGAATAACAGAAGAAGCACAACCAGAAAGAAGTTCAGCAACATTAACTCATGCCACTTGGGCAACACAACATAAACAATAACAAGAACAACAAGTGAATGTCATTGCACAAAATAGAGTGATTGCCCATAGTATAGTAACTTCAATAAAAGCACAGTAGTTTCAACAATACATAATACGACAATTTAAACAACCAAAGTACTAATGTCATCAAATATATGAATCAAAAGAAGATAAGAATTCAAGGGACTTTGGAAGGAGTGAAAGACATGGATCACTAGGCAGGAGGAAAAGTAATGGGATAAGGAATGGACAAGCTCATCTGCTCTCTCAATTCCTCCACTTGTTACCTCAAACTTTCATTCTCACCCTTCAACATAGCATTCCATTCTGCCAAGGGTCCACGAGGACCCGGTTCTTAACTTATCTGAGTAGGCTGAACCATCAATCAGAGCACTAAGAATCTCCCCAAGCTTCTTCTCATTAAGAACAAACTCAGTCCCATGCACATATAGCATCATAATATCACATAAAACATAGAAGTTTTTACTTCTTCTTCATAAATGTTGGGACTTGGAGGAACAAAGAGGTGATTCTATTTTTGGAACTCAACAATGTCAAGAAGTTCCTCCATTTTTCAGCAATATCAGAGTCAACACTCTGCCTAACAACACTTTTTCGAGACTTCAGAGTCTTCTACCTCTCCAAACCTGATAACTCAACCTTTTGCTTCTGTAAGGAACCAGGTTCCTCATTTACACCACCCTTTCTATCCCTGAGCAGTCATGTCTCCCTCTTTTTCTTCTCAATATGTTTACCCTTATCATCTGCTGTTCTTTCTTAGTCAACTTTCTTTTCCCATTTTTTTTAATTCATTCTTTCACAATCACATCAGCAAGTCACACCACTTCATCATCAATTAGCCTACTTTTCTGGATTGGAAGTTCGTTTAAACACAGAACTCAAAAAGAAAAAGATCATCATTAAAACTGACTTCCTGAGAAGGACTTGAGGGATTAGGTTCCTCATTCAGTTCTCACATTTACCAATTTCTCCATCCTTCAAGACTTCCACAAATCCAGCAACAATTTCAGCCTCACGCTCTAGAATATTAGATCTACCCTTTTCCTTTTCAGTTAAACTTCAATCAAAATCTACCAAAGACTTCTTGGGGTTTCGATTCAGATGGAGTTAGGATTTTGGAAAGTGACAGAGTTGAGTTCACTTCTGGCATATTTAGAGAGAATGATTCTTTTGAGACAAGGTTGATTTTGGTTTTGAAGAAAAGAATCGGTTTTGGTTGGGTGTAAGATAAAAGTGGTTTTTGGGGCAACGGGTCAGTTCAGAAGAGGTTTAACATTTTGGACTTCAAAAATTAGGAGCGAGGGAGGAGAAAGGCGGGAATAAATTAACGACATGACACTTTAGTAGCTTAAAAAGGCATATAAGTATTGAAGAGACCACTAACCTGAGTCGCAGGAACCAGGTTCCTTGATAGTTTTTTGAAAATTTAAGCAAAGACTTCTAGAAGTGCAATGTCACTCTTACTTGTTTTTATCCTGAAACTACCATATGTGTATACCTGTAACAGTATATATTTGAGTTAGATGTCGTCGAAAAACACTTTTTAGAATTGTACTTTCTTCTTAACATAGCCAATCATCGAGGGACCGGGTCCTTAGTTGAGCTTGATTAACCCCAACTCCAGACGATTTCTTTCAAAATGTTCCCTGGTCAGCCCCTTGGTGAAGATGTCTACTACCTGGTCCTCCATCTTCCAGTAATTCATACAAATTAGAACCTTTTATACATTATCCCTCAAAAAGTGAGGTCGCACATCAATGCGCTTTGTCCTCTTGTGTTTTACCGGGTTCAAGCTGTAAATGAACCAAAGTTTTCAAGATGTTGCTTGATCAGTAGTAGTTGAGCACAACAATAAGCAGCAACCACGTATTCAGCTTCAGTAGTAGAAAGAGCCACACAGTTTGTTTCTTTGTACCCCATGAGATCAAGTATGACCCTAGAAAATGTGCCATTCTAGAAGTGCTTTTTCTGTCCACCAGATATTTAACATAATCAGCATCAACATATCCAACCAAATCGAAAGAATCTCCTGAACAATAGACGAGGACCAGGTTTTGCGTTCCCTTAGGATACCTCAAACTTCCTTTGGCACCCTTCAAGTGAGAGTGTTTTGGGCCAGGTTCCAATCACTATTCTGTATAAATGCCTAGGGACCAAGGGCCACACTTGGTTCCTCTCAACTGATGGAGTTCTTCTTGCATAGCAGCTATCCAGTTAACATTTTTCAATGCTTCTTTGATATTCTTAGGCTCGATTTGAGACAAGAACGCTGAGAGAGGAAACATAAAATTCAACGAAATTTTCTATGGGGATCCACCACTACTAAACATAAAATTCATCTTGTTAACTGGGAACAAGTTACGCTACCTTGTGCCTATGGTGGATTGGGGATCCACAAATCCAGGGGTAAGAATTTAGCTCTTATTGCTGGATTAGCTTGGCGTTTTTACCGTCATCCCAAATCCCTGTGGGCCCGAGTCATAACTGCTAAATATAATCTCCTTTCTTCAAATTGCACATCTAATCTTCTACAGCGAAGAACCTCCTCCATTTTGCGAGCTCTTCTTCAAGGCAACTCTTTCCTTGCACAAGGCCTTAAATGGCACATCGGCAATGGCACAATCATTAACGTCTGGAATGACATTTGACTTCCAAATTCTCCTCTTCGCAATCTTATTTACGGTCCTTTACTCATACTAAGCAATCTCTTACACTATATCACCTTCTTCATAATGGAAATTGGAATATTTTTGTCCTCTCCTTAGAACTACCCGCAAATATCTCACTTCTCATCCATAATACTTGCTTTAATCCCACTTCATCACACACTGATGACTTTTGTTGGTTTCCAAACCATTCAGGTTTCTTTTCTGCTAAATCCGCATATCAATTATATCTTAACACCCGTTGCAATATGCCTGCTAATCCACCAAATATTCAATGGGTTTGGTCCCTCCATATCCCACCTAAAATTCAAACTTTTCTTTGGCTAGTACTTCTAAATAGACTACCGATTGTTCCATACCTTTCATTTATTAATATGCTTCCCCACCCTTTCTGTCATTCGTGTCCTACTAAAATCGAATCCCTCCAACACTTATTCTTTGAATGCATCAATTCTCATATTGTATAGAACTTTTTCCCTATTAACTTGCATGCAACATCTTTCTCTGAATGGCTTAAAGAGCAGTTTACACGCACCCACCTTCCATTTATCTACCATGGAATTGAAGTTCCGACAGCTCAACTTGTCCCTTTCATTCTATGGCACATCTGGACTACTGGCACATCTAGACTACTCGCAACCATAAGCTTTTCCACAATTTATACGATCCTGTCTCGGTAAAAATATTATGTTCCATGTGATAGAATTTCACTATCTAAGAACACCCACTGCCTTACCTCATATATCGGCTGCTCAATATATTAAATGGCACCCTCCCACCCACATTTACTTAAATTAAATATTGATGGTGCCTTTTACTCCAACACCAAAATTGCAGGTGCTGCGGGAATGTTTCGAGACCATCAATGTCAATGGATCTGAGGTTTTATTACTCATCGCATTTGCTCATCCGCACTTGAAGCAGAACTACATGCTTTGTTAGTAGGATTGCAAATTGTTTAGGACTTTCACTTCTATCCACTACAGATAGAAACAGATTCCCAGGTACTGCAAATAATGATTGACACAGGTTCTGATCTTTACTTACCTCTTATTTTAGATTGCATGTTATTGATGATACAATTGCGACAACCGAAACTTAAGCATATATATCGCGAAGCAAACAATGTAGCGGATCTTCTGGCAAAACATGGCATGACCTTAGCTCCTTGTACTTGCAAACACCGTTGTCATCCGCTACACTACGAAGAACCACCGTCTTATGCTTTACTTGCTTTCAATAAAGACTGTTCAAACACTTGTATAAGAAGAACTCTCCCCACATGTACAAACTATACTACCTGTTTTTCTTAGCTTTTAATAATATTTCCATTTTAGCAAAAAAAAAAAATATTGCATAAAACTCATAGCCGAGGTGTGATTCGTTTCTCATTTTCTATGTAAGGTGGGTATTCTTCATGTAAAATATATTTGCTTTTAAATTCAAAATTTCACAAAATTTTGTAATCATCTAATAAGTATTAATGAGGTGGGTGGGCTGGGGTGGGGTGAGAAGATGCCGACGGCCTTTTCAACACCAAAATGAGCTAAATCGTAAAAACCAGTAAAAAAGAGGAATTGGGAAATTTCTTGACACACCATTTTCTCTGAAACCCTAGAGAATCACTCTCTGTCATGGAAAAACCCTCAAATTAGGGTTTGGGTTTTCTTTTCAATTCTCAACGGCTTTATCTTCTTAACCAGCAAAGCTAGTACGGAAAGAATGTCAGTTTCAGGTTTGGAGTTTTTGTACGTTACAGAGGAGTGCATCAAAGAGTTGAAAAATGGCAACAGCAGCTTCAAGTTCTCTGAACCACTTCCCACTCTTCGCTTTCTCTATGAGCTCTGCTCCGTTATGGTATTCTTTTATTCATGTTTGCTTTTCTAGCCCCCCAAAAACTTCCTCATTATTATGTAATTGGGTAAAAATTTCATCTTTTTGTTTTGTTTTGAAATATTAGTTGCCTTTTTGCTAACAAACTGATATTTTACGAATGAAACAGCTGATTATTAGATAATTGATTCTTGAATTAATAGATGGTTATTTCCTACAAAGTAGTATTTTCTTTTTGTAAGTTTACTGATTTAGAAACATACTGATTAGATCACGTAAAAGAATTCAAACCAAACAGGCGCTTAAAGGATATTTTTGTTAACGTTGATGGACTTTGGTTTATTACTTTGAGGAGGTTTGTGGATTGATTGTTTTGGGCCGTTTTAGGTTTGTGGTGAATTGCCCATTCAGAAATGTAAAGTGGCATTGGAGTCTGTGGAGTTTGTGGATTATGCTTCCCAGGAGGAGCTAGGGTCGAGTTTGGCTGATATTGTTAGCCAAATGGCTCAGGATGTGAGTTTTCATATTCCACTTTCTTCTTTTTGTTCTGCTGTCTTAATCCTGAAATTACTGTCCTTAATGTTTACCTTTTCAAGTCAATTTGACCATATTTTGGACTTGTTTGACATTGATACGTCAGGTTAGGAAATGAAATGTTGCGATCTCGAAACTAAATGAGAAGTCCTATTAGTTCCAAGTACTCCAATCCATTTAAAATGATATGTTAGTACATTTTAAAAAAAGATATCTTAGTACATTTTAAAACCTTAATGAGCACTAACCCTACCGTAGATAAAAGTCTGGTATTTAAGCGGAGAAGGCGTAGAACCCTGGTCCCGTTATCCACCGAGTTTAGAACCATACCCCACCCAGCTCTTCGGGATTTCTCGGTTGTAAAAAAAGTAAAATCTTAATTATCACTTTCTGTGACTTAAGAAGCGAAAATGGATGAATAAAATGCGATGAAAGGGTTATCTTTATATGCATCACGTGCATTTTCTCTAACATTTATTGCCGCATATTTACTTAATGCTTTAGACATTAAATAAACACCACTTGATTTTGGCTTACAAACTTCAAACACGAAACATAAAATTTCTTATAAGAGTTCTATGAATTCTATTTCTTCGGACTAGCTTAGTTTGATGAATAGCATATTCAGTCGAATATCGGCTTTATAATGGCATTATATATTATTCTGAAGGTTCTGCGTTATCCCAACGAACTCCCCCCTCCCCCGCGGGTAATCTTAAGCTCCCTTGTGCTATATCTTCATCTCACTCGAGAAACTGCAGAAGGGACTGCGAGTCTCAATATCTATTCCTTGCAAAGGTATCTGATTCTGCTTCCATCCCCTCAATTTCGCTACTTTTACCATAGAATTTGGTTGCTACTTTGTCCAACATGAGGAGCAATATCTTGGGCTAGCAACTCTGTTTGGTTAAATGATTTTCTTATTATTATAACACAAATTTCCGGTATTCCTTATCCTAATTACAAGAATAAAATAAAGAATGCAAGTGTCAATGTCTATCTCTTGGACGGTTAACTTCTTCTTGTTCGAGATACTGAAATTTGGGAATTCTAGTCTCGATTTCTATTCCCCTCACAGTTAGCTGATTCTTCTTACACCCCCTCTATATAGTGCTACTTTTACCACAGAAATTGGTTGCTACTTTGTGCAACACAGGGAGCAATATCTTGGGCTAGCAAAGCTGTGCTTGTTGAACGATTTCCTTATTAAAGTAACACAAACTTCCTGTATTCTTCATCTTAATTATGAGAATTTTCCTTGATTTTTCATACTATAATAATTGCCACATTTTAGGTTGTGTAACTTGACTAGTTTTGATGATGTGAATGGACTAATTTTTCTGACATTTGAAATGCATAGACATTTTTTTGAAGGAAAATTATTCAAATTTCACTTGTCATAGTTTCTAATAAAGGATTTTAAACATATAATTTTTCTTGAAATACAGTTTTATTATATAGTCACTCTACTTTAAAAGGTAGAAGATTTTCTGAAAAATCTCTTTTCAATAATGTTGCTACAATACATAATTTCAATTGAAAATTATTCAAGGCAATCATGTAAAGGACTTCTCGGAAGAGCTAATGCTCTCCCATATCATTTCATTTCTGGTAACTCCCCCCCAACCAAAAAAAACCCTTCAATTGAAATAACTTCTATTTTTCTATTTCTAGCGTTGTTTCTACATAATAAACTTTCTTGCATACATCTTTCATCCACATGTTAGAAGGATATTGAAATTATGGACTGCATGTGAAATCAGTTAATTTTACTTTTTGTTAAAGAGCCCTTAATGAATTTAAGAGGAGGTGGCAGACCTACTTTCATAAACTTCTAAGTGAAGAAGGGGATCAGGATATTGTACTAGGGGAATTGAGGAATGCCGACAGTCCCATGAATTAAGTAATTGTAGGGACATTGAGATCGATGAGGTCATGGAGGCAATGCTTAAGATGAGAAGGGGCAGAGCTACCGGGCCAGACGAAATTCCAGTTGAACTTTGGAGGTGTGTGGGTAGAGCAGGCTTGGAATGGCTTACTGGGTTGTTTAATGTTATATTCAAGACTAATAGGATGCCTGAAGAGTGGAGGTGGAGTACAATGGTTCCGCTGTATAAGAACAAAGGTGATGTCCAGAGCTGTAACAACTATAGGGGTATCAAATTATTGAGTCATACCATGAAAGTTTGGGAGAGAGTGGTAGAAATGAGAGTGTGAAGGACAGTGTCTATTTCAGACAACCAGTTCGGGTTCATGCTGGGGTGACCTACCACAGAAGCTATCCACCTTATTAGGAGAATGGTGGAACAATACAGGGATAGGAAGAAGGATCTCCACATGGTGTTTATTGATCTGGAGAAAGCGTACGACAAGGTTCCTAGGAAGGTCTTATGGAGCTGCTTAGAGGATAAAGGGGTCCCGGTTGCGTACATTAGGGTGATTAAAGACATGTATGCTGGAGCTAAGACTCGGGTTAGGACAGTAGGAGGCGACTCCAAGCATTTTCCAATTGTTACGGGGTTGCACTAAGGGTCTGCGCTCAGCCCATTCCTATTTGCCCTGGTGATGGATGCACTAACTCATCATATTCAAGGGGAGGTGCCATGGTGTATGCTATTTGCTGATGACATTATTCTAATTGACGAGACACGAGGCGACGTCAACGAGAGGCTAGAGATTTGGAGACATGCTCTTGAGTCTAAAGGTTTCAAGTTGGGCAGGCCGAAGACGGAATACCTCGAGTGCAAATTTGGGGTTGAGCCGACGGAAGCGGGAGTGGAAGTGAGGCTTGACTTTCAAGTCATTCCCAAGAGGGGTAGTTTTAAGTACCTTGGATCGGTTATTCAGGGGATCGGGGAGATCGACGAGGATGTCACACACCGTATAGGGGTGGGGTGGATGAAGTGGAGGTTAGCGTCGGGAGTCCTGTGTGACAGGAAAGTGCCACCGTTACTAAAAGGTAAGTTTTATAGAGTAGTGGTTAGGCCTGCCATGTTGTATGAGACTGAGTGTTGGCCAGTTAAGAACTCACACATCCAGAAGATGAAAGTAGCAAAGATAAGGATGTTAAGGTGGATGTGCGGACATACAAGGATGGATAAGATTAGGAATGAAGTTATTCGAGAGAAGGTGGGCGTGGCTCCCATGGAGGACAAGATGCGGGAAGGACACATTCAAAGGAGGAGCACTGATGCACCGGTGAGGAGGTGTGAGCGGCTGGCTGTGGTGGGCACGAGAAGAGTTAGAGGGCGACCTAAGAAGTATTGGGGAGAGGTGATCAGACAAGACATGGCGTGACTTAGGATTACTGAGGACATGGCCCTTGACAGGGAATTGTGGAGGTCGAGCATTAAGATTGTAGGTTAGAGGAAAGTTGTGAATATTTCTACAGCACAATAGAGTGAGACTAGCCAGTTAGGAGTTAGTCTGAGGATGCTACTGGTCGTCTACTGATGCAGGGCGTTATCTGCTGGTTTTACTATACCATTTATCTATTTCGTATTTCGTATTCCGTATCTCGTATATTGCTGTTATTTTATTATGAGTCTATTAATGGTACTCATATATCGTCTCTTGTTGCTTTCTTGAGCCGAGGGTCTCCTGGAAACAACCTCTTTTCCCCTCGAAATAGGGGTAAGGTCTTCGTACATATTACCCTCCCCAGACCCCGCTTGTGGGATTATACTGGGCCGTTGTTGTTGTTCTTGTTAAAGAACCCTTAGCTCTTGCAAAAATGCAGGGTAAGACTGCGTACAATAGATCCTTGTGGTCCGGTCCTTCCCCAGACGAGCTTATTGCACCGTGCTGCTCCTTTTTTTTTTTTTTAGAGAAGGCTTCGTAGTGAAAGTACAAAATAAATTATAAATTCAAATGACAAAATGATAACTCTAGCCAATATTTGGTAAATCAAAAAAAGGAAAAAAAAGTAACATGCAGTACTTGTAAAAGTAAGACTAGCATGATATCGGATAGTTTTGTTACACATTTAGAAGGTACGAGATGGCCATGTACTTTGAATTCCACAGAGTTATCTGCAGAGGAGATTTAAGTAACTAGTCCCCATAAGTATAGTGCAGCATCTTGGTAACCATAATATCTACCATATATAAGATAGAAAAGCATTCAAAAAGTCCGCTATGTGATTTTGTGTTTTTTTTTCCTATTGTCTATTTGTACTCTAAAGCCTTGCAAATCTTTTATATAGAGAGTAGTGGAATCTGTGCTCCGGATAAAAGAATGAAGGAAGCATGATTAGTAGTAATTCAAGTGACACTTTTCTTTGAAATGTTCTCAAGATTTGTGACACGTATGTATGGGCGATATTCTGTACAACTCCCACAAATTACAAGAATCAGAATTCATTTAATGATACAGATGTAGACCGTGATGATTTTGGTATTAAACCAACTATCAACATGTCTTATTCTTTTATGGAAAATTTGGCTTTCGGATTCAGATGGCCTCTTCATCTAAGGATCCTTTTAATTATTAAAGGGACCATTTGGTTCAGAAACCAAAATTTGGTTTCTAAACAAACCTGCAGCTTGGCTAAAAACGAAGGAGTCGTCCATTATCCAAAGAAGGCCCCCTTTTCAATTGCAATGCTGCCTGTCTTTTTTGACAATTGCAAAATTGCAATACTATCCTGATTTTTTCTTAAGCTAAAACCTGTTCTTCTAAAACTATTTCCAAATGCTTAATTGTTTTCCAAGAAAATCAATCCTTCGAAATCAATCCAGATTCCAGAGCAAAGGTTCTACAGTTCAAGTTCCGACCCTAGTTTCGACATAATTTTCATAAAATTACTCTACACATGTTAATATGGCTTATATAATTCTTTTGGTTTCACATATCAAACAAGAGAAAAATTTGGATAAGCCTCTTTTTTTTTTTATTTGTATGGGAGATCATCATTACTTCATAGTCTAGTTGCCTCTTGTTCCTTGTCAATCCACTTGCTAATTTATGCAATGAAATTTTTAAAGTTCTTTTACGGCACTTATCATACTGATATGTTGGGAATATTTTGTTTGCAGCTTTTGATGCCGGGAGAAAATCGTCAGCGTCTTATCAAGCTGGTTAGCCAGAGATTTCTCCCTTTATTCTTTTGTGTGCCTTAATCGTGTCTTTTTTTTTTTGTTTTTGAGACGGTTTAGCATTTGAGGCTATAATTATTATTATTTCCTTTTTTTTGGATAAGGTAGGTGAAATGTCTTCAAAATGCATCAAGAAGATGCTTAAATTGCAAAAAAAGAAAAATGTCAGCTGTAATACAAAAAAGACTATCATAAGGCTAAGGAGCTGACAAATCCAGAAACATATCAGAGTAATTTACAGGAGAATGATTCACCCAACCAAAAAGGTTAACCAAACATCAAGCTTTCAGATAGCTTGTAGGAGTTGAAATACCATCAAGACATCTGTGGTTTCTTTCAATCCAAATGCACCAAAAGATATAGGCTGGCACCATGAGCCAGATGTGCTTGATGGCTTTGTCAGCTCGCCTGAGACCCCATGCTTCATAAAGCTCTCCGACTGAATTGGATATAGACCAGTTCAGTACAAAAATGGTTAAGAACTTCAAGATATCTGCAGCTAGGTGGCAGTGAATGAACAATTGTGGGATGGACTTTGAACGTGTGTGGCACATGTTGCATCATTGGCTAGTTGGAAACCTCTTTTAGTTAGGTTATGCTGGGTTAAGCATGCTCCATTTAATACTTCCCAGCAAAAACACATAACCTTAGTCCTCCCAATTAATTTCCAAGGCCATAGGTATGTTAGAACTTTGTTGTAGCTCATCTCTGCATCGACTGCCTTAACTGAGTATACTCCTCTAGTATTACCTCACTTCAATCTATATACTGCTCGGTTGTTCACTGGATGAGACTCCAAAGTTCCAAGAAGAGCCATTAAGTCATCAATTTCCCAATCCTGCAGATGCTTCTCAATGATGGGCTCCGAGTGTTGCCCTCCCTGTTTTGTGCTATGGAGGAGTCAGGGTTATTTACAATAAGAAACAGACTGGGGAAGGTTTCTTTTAGTGGTGTTTTTCCTATCTATTTGTCCTTCCATAATTTTATTTTGACCCCATTTCCCGCCCGGAAAGAGTTGTTGGATGAGAACTGATCCAGAAGGGCAATTATACTCTTCCATAGCCCAGTACCATGAAGTGTCCCGACAGGTTTGGTACACTAGTGGTTGGAGCATCCATACTTAGCTGTGGTTACATCTTTCCAAAGGCCAACCTCTTCTTGATTGTATCTCCAGTGCCATTTCATTAGCATGCTTCTACTGTGAACTGCCAAGTCCTTCATTCCAAGCCCTCCCAGTGATTTAGGAAGAATAACCTTGGGACATTGCACCGGCTGAAACTTGTGACCCTGGTTATTATCTTCCCATAAAAAGGATCTCCTGATTTTGTCTAGCTGCTTCTGCACCTTAGCTGGAAAAGGGAAGAGTGACATAAAATAGGTGAGGATGCTATCCAAGATATTGTTTATGAGAGTCAACCTGCCACCTAAAGATAGATACTTTCTCTGTCATGATGCCAACCTTTTTTCCATTTAACTTGTCAAAAACGTCTCAAGCTATCGAAGTGGGTCAAGTCTCCGGATGGAGGAAATAAAGAGTACTACATCGTTATTGTGTGCTATTTTGTTATGAAACCCATTCTTTAATTTAAAAAAGTTAGAGGTTTGCCATTGTTGACTTGGGAGAAGTATGGTGCTAGATAGGATTGAGACTTTAATGGTGGATGTGATTGTTTTATCTTTGTAAGTTTCAGCAACATAGTGGTTGCTGTTGGTACTCTTAGCTGGTACTTGTTTAATAACACAATTAACATCTATTATTTCAGAGACCTCCCTCATGGCTCTTGAAAATGAATCCTCATGGCTCTTGAAAATGAATCCTCATGGCCCTTGAATCAAATTTGTGTTGAGCTACTTTATGGAGGACATCATCTCTATCATTGAAACTGACTTTGCTTGTGTAATTGCTCATTTTGTTGAGGAACGTTGACAACACAAAAGGATGGGAAGATGCACGAATTGAGGAAATAATTAAAAGGAAATGCGGAAGCGGTAGGGGCAGGTACTACAAAGCAGCACCCAGATGAAAGTCAAAGTTCTCGGTTGGAACATTAGGGGACTTAATGAAAAGAATAAAAGGAGCACTCTCGGCTCATTAGTTCGAGAATGGAGAGCAGACATTGTGTGTCTTCAGGAAACTAAAATGGAAGACATTCCTGCAAGTATGTTTTATCAAATATGGGGGAATAGATGGGTTGAATGGGCAGAACTAAAGGCATCTGGAACCAGGGGTGGTATTGTAGTTATGTGGGACAGAAGGCTTTGGAAATGTAATGATTCGCACCAAGGCAGCTTCTCAATCACATGCTTTCTTGATAGTTTACAAGAAGATTTCAGATGGGCTTTCACAGGTGTGTATGGTCCACACACCAATGCAGAGAGGAAGGAATTGTGGCATGAACTAGGAGCTGTTAGAGGTATATGGACTGAACAATGGGTGATTGGAGGGGATTTTAACGTATGTAGATTCGAAAATGAAAGACTCAACTGCACTAGAAGATCCAGGGCTATGAGGAGTTTTTCAGACATTATTATGGACCTGCAGCTACTAGATTTACCTCTCCAAGGGGCACAATACACTTGGGCAAGGGGGGAGGATTGTTTACAGGCCTCTAGGATTGATAGGTTCCTTATATCCTCTGAGTGGAATGAAAGCTTCAAAGCAATCAATCAGTTGGCCCTCCCAAGAGCTCTATCTGATCACAAACCTCTTCTGCTGGAGAGTGGGGAATGGGACACAACACCTTCTTATTTCAAGTTCGAAAACATGTGGCTGCAACAAGAAGGGTTCATTGACATGGTGAAGGAGTGGTGGCAGAGTTACGTCATAAGTGGCAGCCCAGATTTTATACTAGTACAAAAATTGAGGAATTTAAAAAAGGACTTAAGCAACTGGAACAGAGATGTCTGTGGCAAAGTGGAAGCAAAAAGAACCAAGGCCTTGGAGGAGCTCTCAATTTTAGATCAGACAGCAGAAAACAGAGCTTTAACACAAGTTGAGAAGCAAATGGTAGTGAACCTGAAAGCGGAGCTAATGGAATTGGCTAAAGCTGAAGAAATCTCATGGATGCAAAAATCAAGATGTTTGTGGCTCAAAGAAGGAGACAGGAACACAAGATACTTCCAAACAATTGCAAACTCACACAGGAGGAACAACAATATTGACAAGCTCAAAGTGGATAATGAAATAACAGATGATAAGGAAGTGATCAAAGAAGAGATTTTGAACTATTACCAGAACCTGTACACTGAGAGTGAAACCTGGAGGCCCAGTGCTAATTTTGATGATGTAGCCAGATTATCGAGTGAAGACAGGGAGATGTTAGAAAAAGCTTTTGAGGAAGAAGAGGTGCATGCCGTTGTCCAGTCATGCGCTCCAGATAAAGCACCTGGTCCAGATGGATTTACTATGGCCTTTTTTCAAAAGACATGGGACTTTATCAAGCCAGAGGTGATGGGGGCGCTCAACCACTTTCACCAGCAGTGTTACATGGTGAGATCATGTAATGCATCTTTCATCGCTCTGATCCCCAAAAAGAAAGGAGCAATTGAACTCAGAGACTATAGGCCAATTAGTCTCATTGGAAGTGTTTACAAGATTACAACAAAGATACTAGCAGAAAGGCTGAAGAAGGTAATTGGGAAGCTAGTCTCCAACCATCAGAATGCCTTCATTAAACACAGACAAATAACTGATGCAACTCTCATTGCTAATGAGGTACTAGACTGGAGGATTAAAAGCGGTGAACCTGGGGTTATGTGCAAACTAGATATCGAGAAGGCCTTTGATCAACTTAATTGGTCTTACCTTATCTCTATTTTAAGGAAGATGGGATTTGGGGAAAAGTGGATCAAGTGGATCAGATTTAGTATTTCAACAGTGAAATACTCAATTATTGTTAACAGAGGACCTGTGGGTTTTTTCTCTCCGCAAAAAGGGATAAGGCAGGGAGATCCACTCTCACCTTTCCTTTTCATCCTAGCCATGGAGGGACTGAGCAAAATGTTGGAGAAGGCCAGACAAATGCAATGGATTCAGGGTTTCAGAGTTGGTTTAAATGTTGAGAACACTGTCAAAGTATCACATCTACTGTATGCCGATGATACTTTGATCTTCTGTGAGGCAGAAAGATCTCAAATTCTATACTTGAATCTGACTCTTCTGCTATTTGAGGCTTTATCAGGGCTACATGTCAACAAGTTGAAAAGCATCATCTATCCGGTAAACAATGTGCCAAACTTAGAGGAATTGTCTAGTATCATGGGCTGTGCTATTGGAGCACTTCCTACGACCTACCTAGGTCTCCCATTGGGGGCTAAATTCAAGAGTTGCGAGGTATGGAATGGAGTCATTGAGAAATTTGAGAAGAGATTAGCATCATGGCAGATGCAATACCTATCAATGGGTGGTAGGTTAACTCTCATAAATAGTGTGCTCGATAGTATCCCTACATATCACATGTCTTTGTTCCCCATTCCCAAAAAGGTGCTAAGTCAACTAGACAAGATCAAGAGGAATTTCTTATGGGAGGGGAACAACAACTCTCATAAGTTCCACTTGATAAAGTGGAACAAGGTCATGCAACCAAAATTCAAAGGAGGTCTGGGTATCAGAGACTTAACCATCCACAACAAAAGCTTGCTAATGAAATGGCTATGGAGATATGGCACAAGTGATTAAAGCCTCTGGAAGGAGGTAATCAATGCCAAGCATGGAAAGAGAGATAATTGGAGCACTAAAATTGCCATTGCACCTTATGGGGTTGGGCCATGGAAGTACATTAGCAAACTTGGACAGGACTTTGTCCAGAATGTTCACTACAAAGCAGGGAATGAAGCACATATCAAATTTTGGAAAGACAAATGAACGAGCAACACCCCACTCATGTTTGAATACCCCACAATTTACCAGATTGCCCTTGATAAGGATTCCTCCATTGCCCAGAACAGAACTGGCAATATTTGGGATGTGCACCTCAGAAGATCTATACAAGATTGGGAAATGGACAGCTTGATGGACATGTTAGCCAGAGTGGAGGTCTTCACCATCGATGAGAATCTACCCGACACTATGAAGTGGGGGAACAAGGGCATCTTTACAGTGAAAGAATGCTATAAGCACATTTGTACTCAGAACCAGGTATTTGACGCAGACCCTTGGCCATGGAGACTTATATGGAAGACCAAACTACCCACCAAGGTTATTTGTTTCAGCTGGATTGCTCTATATGAAGCCTGCTTAACACAGGATAATCTCAATAGAAGAGGCTTCCAACTGGTCAACAGATGCTACATGTGTAAGGAAAGCTCTGAGAATGTCAGTCACCTGCTCTTGCATTGCCCAGTTGCCACTGATGTGTGGAACATGTTTTTTTGTCTTTTCGGCTTGAACTGGGTCATACCATCGCATATTAGAGAGGCATACACAAGCTGGAGTCTTTGGGAAGTTGATAAGGCCATCAAGGAGATCTGGTTAATGATTCCTGCAGTTATTTGTGGGAGTTTGTGGAATGAAAGGAACCAAAGATGCTTTGATGGAATCTCAACTCCAAATAACACTCTTAAAGCTAATTGTTTACTTACCCTTTTTAGGTGGGTGAAGTTAACCCCTGTAATTAGCATTGATCACCTTTTGGACTTTGTTAGCTCCTTAGTTATAGTTTAGCACATCTTAAAGGGGCTTACAAACTCTTATTTTTCTGTAATTCTGATTTTGTAACTATTGCATCTACTTGATGCCTTTCTAATGAAATACCTTACTTCATCAAAAAGCAATGGGTTTTTGGCTAAAATCATCCTTGATCTATGCCCCAAACTTAAATTACATGCGTGTATTAACATATTGAGCAAAAAAAAATCCTTAAACTATCAAAAAACGAACAGCTTTCATCCAATGGTTAAGAAATGGTAAAAAACTAACGGTGCACAACCAAAAGCTCCTAAAAAGCCACCTTCTCTCGTGTTGCTTTCAGGATTTTTAGGAATTATCCATGGCTTGTCTTCTGGTAGTGAAGGCTAGAAAAAAACCACCCAGTTATTTGCCGAGAAAGCATAATGAGCATTAGACTTTTAGAATTCATCGCACTCTATACGAGCTGCACAGGAAAGAAGGTCGCGTTGAAATCTGTCAAAGCAACAATAAGAAGCTCTTCATCTTTCCAAAAAACGGCGTGTTCCAACAGAAGCAAAGGCAATAATAAAGGCTTTGTTCCCTCTCAAGGTAGTACTGGTGTAACCTCCTCATCCTCTAAATAATCTCCCCATATCTCTTCTTCTTCACAATGAAGAGCAGTGGCGGCAAATTTGTTTGTATCTAGATTAGTTAGTCTTAAACAGTGCTGCCTTCAAATATCCATCTTCCCCTTTTCAAAACATGACATTGGAGCATCGAATATGTTCGAAGTCCAGAAGGCTTCTCATATAGACGTAAAATACGCTGAATCATTTTCAACAGAGAAAAATACTCGCATCCTTTATTCTGTTTTTTGTAATAACAAGATTTGAATGGCTTTTTTTATGGGAGAAGTTTATTAGTTTCGCCGCGCTGCCACTGGTGAATTCCGTAATGGTCGAACCTTGATGTTCAGATATTTCAATTACATGCCAATATACAATCGACTAACAAACTCCATGACATAAAGCAATTCGACGTCGTCCCTTCAACTGTTATTTCTGTCAGCAGGGAATAAATCTAACACGATGGTCTAATGTCACTTTATCTAAAAGGAAAGACTGATTAAGATAGTTCTTGATACTGATCAATGTGTTCTATTGCCATATTCCTCAGAGATGGAGTAGAAGAAGGAAAGATTAATATAGTTTTTTATGCTGGATTTCTCGCTCTTTTTTTTTTCTTTTTTCTTTTTTCGCTTTCATGTTATCTCTGTCTCAAATCAAAGAAAGAAGAAAGAAAGAAAGAAAAATTGAAGGAGGAGAAAGGAAGGAAGAAAAGAAAGAGATTTGTCATAGTGATGATCCCCCAGAAGGAAATGAGAGAAGATGGGTTTACGAGTTAGGTTTTTGTTGTGTGCTGTTTTTAACATTTTCTAACGGTAGATGAAAGTTGCTAAATTCTTATATAGTTTAGGGATGTTTTTTGTTAATGTGATAGTACAAGGATGTACCTTAGATTTAGGGCATAGTTCAAGGATGTTTTTAGCCTAATACTCTGGAAGCAATGAAGTAATATAATTAAAACAAGAGGATGTGTGGAAATTCAAGCAAAAAGATCCAAAAATTCCAAGAAAATAGTTAATTTAGGGTTTGAGAAGATCCAAGTACGACGTATTGGTTATCAAAGGAATCAAACGCCTTTATTTGAGAGATGAGCCAAAACTTAGATTCCGACCTTGACAGCTTCGTGAGTAACATTAGAAAACAGTTAGTAATGGTGCTACTGCCTTCTAAGAATACCAAGAAGAAGGAATCAGAGATATCAAACACGAATTTATCTTAAGAACTCTAAATGTAATATCATTCACCGAAGTTAAGTTTTTACACTAAAAGAAAGCACTCCTCTTTATAGGAGAAAAAGAGGTGGTTGCCAACCCTATTAAAAAGACAACTAAAAAATACCTAGAAGGATAATATAGAACTAGGAAATAAAAAGGGCTTTTTCATTTTAGTCCCGTCAGCCGAAATTAAATACATGTACATTTTTGGCTATTATTTTGGATGGCACCCAATATGGTATTTATCCCAAATATTTGGGTGGCTCCAATTCCCTAGGTAGGTGGCTTCAAATCCATGGGTAGGGTGGCTCGAAATTCCTAGAGATCAATATGAGGGTGAAGATCAACTATTGAGTGTGAACTTCAGTTACAATGCTGATTCAATTATATTTGATTATCTTCTCTAACTATTAAATCACTAAATTGATATAAGAAGCGAACTATCACAAAGTTAATTCAAGTTGGGAAAATACCAGAGTTGTGTCTCAGCCACGAGTTCTAATGTCTAAACCAATATAACTAGTTGCTTAAATCACTTGATGCTTCATCAATGGTTATAATTCCTCGTTACCCACTCCCACTGTTGACTTTCCAATTAATAGTGAGTTTATCCCCAAATTAGCTTTCCCAACCTCAAATGAGGTGCTTTAAAACCAATGACCACAAGGAGAGATTAACACTATTCCTAGTCAGTTTCAACAGATTGGTTTTGCCTATTCCTAGATTTTCCCAATTCCCCGTCAATTGATCAATATCCAGGTCCAATATTACCTTCCCAAGTAATTATTAAGATAAACGGGGTGTAAATAATTGTGGCCCTCACTCATTCAACTATCAAGCATAGAATCAATTGATTGAAGATAGAATCAAGCATAAACAATCAATACGTTATCAATTTAAACATTAGCATTTGGTGTTGGGATTTCAACTCTAGCTAAAAGATTAACTACTCATACTGAAAATGAAAAGAAAACACAAACTAGTAATGAAAACCTATGTTGCACAGACTCTCCAAAATGTAGCCGCACCCGTGTCGGATCCTTCAAAATGCACTACTTTTGGAGGATCCGACACGTATCCGGTCACATTTTTGGAGAGTCCGAGCAACATAGATGAAAACATAATGGGTAAATTGAAAATGAATCAAACTAGTAAATGAAGATCAATTTGCTATGAAGCTTTATTAAAGATGAAGAATAAGTGCTCCTTTTAGCTTTCGAGCTGAAGAATCACCTACCAATTTATATATCTGCTATTTATACCCCTCCAAAAATCCTTGGTCGAGTTTCCTAATCTGTCCTTCTAAAATTCATTTGAACACAAGGTACGATCTCGTCATGCTCTGGCAATCACGATTTTAGTAACTTCAGCTCATTGGTTTGGCCAGTCTTTAGACACACAATCGCATATGTCTCTCTGGCAGTCGCAAATTTGAGAACTTCATTTGTTTTCCAATCTTTCAGGTACTATCGCATATGTCCATTCGTCGATCTCGAATTTTAGAATTGAAGCTTACTGTTTTCAACTATTAGCCCTCCGCTGATTGCGATATTGCTCTGACATTCGCTAATTTTTGAAACTTGACTCCATAACATCTGATTTCAGCTTGTTTTTACTTTAATCACTCCTTCCAACAATCAATCACTACAAATACCTGCATAAAACATTTAGTCATCAATTTATACTTCATAACGTTGCTCTTAACATTAAATCCCATAGATTTAGGCATTGATAAGGTGATATAAAATCAACTTATCAAGGGGTAATGGTAGTAGTAGCTGTTGCTGTATCTTTCTTCCTGTTTTTCTTCTTTTCTGTCAATTCTTGTTCTTCAGATCTTAGTTCGAAGTCGAAAGTCATCATGAATTATCATGCTTCTTTTTTGTCTTTACATAAATTTGGTTTGTCTTCTTTATAGGCAAAATGGCTCGTGGAATCTGCTTTGGTTCCTTTGAGATTTTTTCTGGAGCTATGTGAGGTACCTTTTTACTTGTTGCCAGCTTAAGTATGTGAGCCATTTTGCTCCTGTTAAATACTAGCTTGAAAAATAAAAGCTTATAAATGCTCTTTAATGTGTGAAGGAAGAGTTTTTGTGGGAATCTGAGATGATCAAGATAAAGGCTGCAGATTTGAAGTCGAAAGAGGTATAGTTTTCTTTTTATTTTTTCAAAATAAGTAAGAGGTGCATTATGATTAAAACAATTTTTAGGTCTAGCAGGTGGATTGTTTATTTCAGCATCTCTAGCCATAGCAAAGTTGCTTGCTCTGGGTCATCCCTGCTGGCTAGTTTTTAATACATCTCGTACTGCAGTGTCTTGTCAGTTGGTGATTTATTTTTTATGGTTGAAATGCATAAAAATGACTCGGAGTGTTGGCAAATTTCCCAGCCTAATATGAGCTAATATGTATGAGACCGACAAAATGAACCCTTCTGTCCTTTTCTCTCTTCGCTTGTGTTGGTGAATATTCAATAGACACCAGCAAATTGCTTTTGTGGCTGAAGATACTTTCCTTTAACTGTAATTTCATTTTGTAATGATTTTCAGGTTAGGGTAAACACTCGTCTTCTTTATCAGCAAACAAAGTTTAACCTTCTCCGGGAAGAGAGTGAAGGCTACGCCAAGCTGGTAACTGTTTCCTCTCCCTCTTATCTCTCTCTCTCTCTCTCTCTTTCTGTGTGTGTGTGTCTGTATGTCTTTCTAGTTTCTGTCCATCTCCCCTACTACCCAATCACTGTGTGGATGCTCTTTCTGTGCCTCCTTTCGGTGTTTTTATTGCCATTAAATCTAATTCTGCATATAGAGGAGGCAATAAGAAAAAAAGGAGCTTGGCTTTGAGCTGGTTATGGTAGCTTCAACTTTATCAACTTCAAATTCATAACATCCATATCTCTATGGGAGGGTAAGCAATAGCTAGCGCATATCTTAGCATGTATAAATGGCCATTCATGGCTGCCGTATGCTTAAATTGAAGGTCTCCAGTGGAGCATCTTTTTTCACTTCATTCTTTAGGTGACATTGAATTGTTCTTTCACATCCATGTGCAATTTTTGGGGTTTTACTAATAAAAGATGTCGTAAATGACTTGTTTTTTTTTTGACTCACTATTCTGTTTTCTGATTTATCTTAAAATGTCTTGATCCCTGACTTTCTATCCTGATTCACATTTTATTGTTGGTTTAATTTGTTCTAATGAAAGTGCCTCAATTTAAGGAGCCATATTTGTTTGTTAGTCACTGATTAATGAACAATTGTTCTAGTCCCGGTTAATACTTCCCTAATAATTATATAGTTGAGCAGGTTGTTCCTTTTGGGGAGCTGGTCTGATTGGTGTGTCGTTGGAAGTGAGAAGTGACTATTGTATTGTAGTATTCTTGATAAAATTCTTAGGACTCTTGTTTGCTGCTTGCAAGTCACTAATAGATATGCCTTTTTGACTTTTTCGATTAGTCAAGAACGACCCCCACCCGAAACCCAAAATAATTAAAAGGAATGACTTGCATTCTGACCTCCCTAAAGGCCATGTTCTAGTGTCAGAATTTTGGATAGCTTCAAGTTATGATTAAAGGTCAACACATGAGCAAGATCATCTTTCTTGCTACTTATTTTTAAAAAAGAATAGCACTATCTTCCTTTCTATCATTTAAAAATCTGAAAGGTGAATGTTCCGAGATGAGGAATTTCCAGTTTGAACTACATAATACAGAAATTGGAGCGCTCCTAAAAAGGAGAGGCTCCCAAGTTGGAAGGTGACTGGAGGACTTTCACCTATCCACTGAAAGCTGGTTGCCATTAAACACTGATGGTTGCAGATGCAGGGAGTGTCTGGTGCAAACTTTCCTCCTTTCCCCTACAGCTCCGTCTCATTTTCCCTTTGTTAGGTGTTCTTTGAGGGTGATGAAATTATCAAACACTCCTAGTATACGGATCAAAGCAAGGGAAGAAAGACCGAACTCACACTTCCCATTCGGTTTAAAAGGATTATCCCCACTAATTTTTACTTTGTACAGAGCAAAGTTTTCAGTGCGCTTGTTCTCCGAATAAGGAAACTTTAAGTAGTTCATGCTCGCTGTTGGCAATGTTGTCCTCTTGTCCTCCACTTCTTTGTGGCTCAGCTTTTGTTTTTTCCTTCACGTTGACCCTCCTTTTTCTGTAATTGTAGGTCACGCTCCTTTCTCAAATGCCAGAGGGGTCTACACAAAATGCTTCAACCGCTACAGTTGGCATAATCAAGGTTTAACTTCAACTCAGCTCTCTAGTAGTTGAATTATCATTTTTCTGTATTTCTAAATCGTGGACCACATGCAGTCATTGATTGGGCACTTCGATCTGGATCCAAACCGAGTCTTTGATATTGTATGTTCTTTATCCATAATGATATCGTACATATCCAATCCTTCTTATAAGTTTTTTGATGAATTCTATTCCTTTTATACTTTTGAAAGCTTAGTGCAGTTCTGTGTTTGGCTGGTGATTTATTTGACAGGTTTTGGAGTGTTTTGAACATCAGCCTGGTAATACTACATTTTTGGACTTGATTCCCATATTTCCCAAGGTACAATTGTGGTTGTCTTATTGTCATGTTTCATTGTTGAGCTCTTCCCAGTCTTTATTATGCATATCTTTTTTCATTCTCTCAATTATTTGCAGTCCCATGCCTCCCAGATTCTGGGGTTTAAGTTTCAATACTACCAACGACTGGAAGTAAATGATCCTGTTCCAAGTGGTCTTTATCAGCTAACAGCCTTGCTGGTGAAAAGAGACTTCATTGATGTTGACAGCATGTGAGTATATCTTGAATACCAGGTTACCTCACCCCACTTTTTTCCCCTTTCCCATACAACTTTTCTTAAGTACTCAAGTTTTTCCCCCAAAAAGGGTTACTTAAGTTGCCTATAAGCAATAGGCTTTGATCAAGGTCTGAATAGCTGGTGTGCTTGAAACACTGCACGGATATCCATCTTTCTCGCTAGAGAGTATTGTCTTTCTTCCTACTTGAGTACTGTCTCCTACAGCATCGTGAACCAAAATTTGGGAGTTGGCAATAATGGACTTTTTTGTTTATTTTGCTCTCATGGAAGTGGTTTTTGGCTATTTAATCTATTTCACTAACAATAGATGGTAACTAAATTGTGTTATCAGAAATCCTCTTTATGTATAAAAAGAATTGTTTTTTCCTCTCTAAAACAAAGTAAGAGTTTGACTACTGATTTTGTTTATTATCTTTTGCACATTGACGCAAGTAAAATCATGAGATAAAAACACCTTTTGATGCTGGTGACCAATGTAAAATATGACAGTGATAGAGAAAAGGTAGTCAAGGGCAGCTGGTTTTCGTTGGACCAAATAGTAAAAGTTTTCTTTAAGAAGTTCAGGAGCATCTCATGCAGGGGTAACATGGATGTGATCATCTAAAAAACGTTTAATATTTAAAAAAGAGGTTGTTGCCCCGAGATTGGTTATGAAAGTTTGGTATCAAAGTGTACTAGATAGGTAATGTTAAAACTTAAAATGCAGACTTGTAAGCTTCTCACAGATTTCTTCTTGAGAAAACAATACAGGGAAGTAAGTATGACTTATGTGTCCTCCCCTGTGGGAAAATAATAATCGATCTTTGTATCCTCTCTTCTTATTGATATAAGAAGATGCTTATTCTAAGCAAAAGCATATACTGCTTAATTTGAGTTGCCAAAAGCCCAAAGCAAAATTTGGCATTCTTCGTAGGTAACTGGACTGTCGGATTTAATTCAACTTATGGTTAATGGCGACCTCGTTTTTGTTTCAGTTATGCACATTTACTTCCCAAGGAGGAGGATGCTTTTGACCATTACAATGCATTTTCAGCGAAGAGACTTGATGAGGTTCCAACTTTTTTGTAGTGTGGATACTTCCGTTCAATGCTGGTATTTTAGCTTAGGAAGTTATTTTAGCTGTCCTCTTGCTCATGTAGGCTAACAGAATAGGGAGAATAAATCTTGCTGCTACTGGGAAGGATCTCATGGATGAAGAGAAACAAGGAGATGTGACAGTGGATCTGTATGCTGCATTGGACACGGAAACAGAGGCAGTTGCTGAGCGTTCCGCGGAGCTAGAAAATAGTCAACCCCTGGGCTTGCTTATGGGATTTCTTGAAGTGGATGACTGGTAAGTTTGATTTCAAAGTACCATGATTATCATCTAACCTTTGCATTTGCTGGTGTGCGTGTTCTGGCTATCGTTCACCTTTACTTAGCTCTGACTGGTATTATGTATGTAATTATTGTTCAACCATCTGTTCTCTTAGTTGGTTTTATATTTTTACTATAATTCTTTCAGTCTCTCGTCATCTTCTAGAAAGTAAATATCAGTTCTTTTGTCCAGTGAGACAGCAGCTTACTTTTGTCATGGTGTCAGCATTAGGCATATAATGTGCATTCTTTAATCTGTCTGTTAATCCTTATTCGTTATTGCAGATTTGATCTTCGGATGGGACATATGCTATTTCTTCTTGATTTATTACCTCTTACTTCTGTGTTTTAATTAATTTCAATCCTTTCAAATGTGATTGTATGGTCAGTATGCCTTTATTGTAGATGTGTGGGTAGAACTTACCTTCAGTGTTATATTTTTTCACTGTTTTCTTATCTGGTGAGAGTCTCCATTCTGGAAGCCTTCTTCAAATGAATACGAGGAGGCACTTTGTTATTCATTTATTTCCAGCAGCAGTTAGATAGGATGATGCGTTTCACTTGGCTTGTGACAGTTTATCGGCAAATGCTTTGTATATTTCTTTTGCTTTTCGAATTTATCGTTAGTAATCATAAAACTTCTATATCTTGAACATCAAGAATGACCATATGCTGGATTTTCATTGGTGAATTAAGATGTTAACCCAGTGTTGTGAAGAGTGTGAGGCGAGGAAAAGCGACAAGCCCCTTTTTGCTTAAAGCGAGAATCGAGAAGCGAAGTGCTCACTTTTTTGAAGCGAAGCGGAATTTAAAAAAATATATTAAAATAAATACTGCATAGACAACACATGTAACGGTAAAGCCTCCTTCTGCTTCTCAAAAGCCTCAGTAATGCTCTAGATCCATTTGAATCCTTCCTTTTTCAGTAATTCTGTGAGTGATTTACTAAAGATCCCATACCTTCCTGATTATGTATTCCATGTAATATAGACGCTCTCAGGCACACTCCCCGAGGAGCCTGAGAACCCGGAATTTTGAGTTTCTACAAGCATCATCGGAGGGCCCCCGGAATCGCGAGCCTACCCCTGAAAAGAGCTCCGACAATCAGCCACACACGCGCGGCCAAGCACCGGCGAGGCTACATCCACGCGCCGGCGCGTGACACATCTTCCGGGCCAGATTTCAACTTCGTTCTTTTGGACAGCCTGTTTGCGCAGATCTCCGACAACATCCATCCTTGAAGTTCAAGATTCCGACCACTATTATTTTTTCCGGCGACCGGAATCACTATTCCGGCCAGATTTCAACTTCGTTCTTTTGGACAAACTGTACGCCATATTTCTGACTGCATCAATCCTCGAAGTTCCAGATTCCGACCACTTTTCTTTTTTCCGGCTACTGGAATCACTATTCCGGCCAGTTTACACTCAATTCCGGCCAGTTTTCACTCATTATTCAGTCAGGACAAAAAAAACTCTCCTCTTCCTTCTTCTTAAGATTACAGATTCCCGAGGAACTTTTCAATGTTTGTTGTTACCCCCCTCTAATTTTCTTTACCATGGAAGCCAAGATATTTTTTATTTCAGGTGAGAAATCTTTTGAGATCATTGACTCCGGCGAGGGGTGGTTTACTATAGTTAAAAGGGGAAGAAGATTTTCGTGTCATATTAACATAGATGAGGAAAGTCTCAGGCGAGTTTGCACAGCACTCAGACAAGCAACTGAAAGAGAAAGAAATTATTACAGACGTTGGGGGTGGAGTTCACAGTCCTACTATTACAGAGCTTTTGTCAATTTCAACAGTTATGGTAGATTCATACGTATTGAAGCATGTTTGGGGAGCAGGACGAAAGCAGTGATTATTCCTGAGGTAGATTACAACTTGGGATGGGCAGATATAGCAAACAAAATTTTACACTTTCTGGGGAAACAAAGTACATGCAGATCTAGGCTGCCTCCTACACTTCAGTCTTATACAGAAACAACAAGAATTCATCGGTTGCCTGTCACAAAGCTCCCGGCAAGGATGGTTAACACTGTCAAAGCAGTTAACCAACGCACAGATGACGGGAATCACTATTTCCTCTCAAGGTGCTTAGTCGACACGTTCAACGATCCCTTCAACTATAACCCCAACCATGAGGTGATACAAAAATGGTTTCTGAATAGATGGAAGGTTTGCGAGGGTCTGAAAGTAACTCCAATGTCTCACAATCAATTTCTCTTTGAACTCCCATCAAGGAAAGAAGCAGTGAGAGTCCATGCTGGAGATTGGTTCTGGAACGGTCGACGTCTTTCATTGGAGTGGTGGTCGCCGGTGGCGGGCACTGAGTTAGCCTCGCAAAGATCTGGTCAAAAATGGATTAAGGCTTTCGGAATTCCCATTAATGCTTGGCACCTCGAGACATTTAGAATCATTGGCGACATGTGTGGTGGCTTCATAAACATTGACGAAGATACGAGGCACCAGAATCACTACCTCTGGGCAAGAATCTGTGTAAACAATGGTAATATTGAATGTCCAGATAAGATAGAGCTCGATGTGGAGTGCTGGTGTTTCGGAATTTCAATTCTGATGGAGGTAGCAAAGTCACCAAAACCTTTCCCGCCAGCAAATGCAAAAACAGCGGCCAAAACTAAGGCGGGGTGTTTGGAGGTAAATGATAGGGTTGCAGTCAATTCAGAGAACGTGGAGGGACAACAGTCAAAGGGTCACCTTTTGGGCCCTCTGCCATCTCTTCTCCACACACGGGCTAATAATAATATTATCCTATGCAGGCCCAATAAAGAAAGCACCTCAGGAGTCATCAAAGAGAAGATGGTCGGCCAAGCTTTTAATTACTACAAAGCCCCAAAAAAGAAGTTCCAACAAAAGATGAAGGCAACTAAACCCACAATCATTCAGGAATGGCGTGCTAAAGGGCCTCTACAGGATCAACGCCTTAATTCCAGCATTGCTAGTCCTTCTTCTTCTTCAACCTTTTGTCAGCAGTCTCAATCCTTAGTGCCATTCCATGAAGCAGTAACGCATGAAACACCTGTGACACACTCAGAAGCTGATGATGAATCGGAAAACTTTCTTTCTGATGTTAGTGGTCTTCCTCAACAATTGGGCTGGTCCGATGCTGCCTCTACTGCATTAATGTGCTCAGGAATAGATTCATACACAGAGTCACTTTATCTACCATGGAATGATGATGAACATCTGGAATTACACGGATTCCAACAAGGAATTCAACAGCCTACAGCAGTAGAAACCTCGAAATGGACCAAATTGGTGTTGGCTAAAGTATGCAAGGCGTTCGGGATCAACAGTGCTGGATTTGAGCATGAAATTTTTGACTTAATCATGAGAATGGATCAGAAAAGACAGGTTCAACTACAACAAAAGGGATCATCCTCCTCAACTAGTAAGAAGGGGAAAGGGAGAAAAAAAGGGAAACTGAGGTCCACAACTTAATATGTGGCATCAACTATGAGGGAAGGAATAAA
Organism: Nicotiana tabacum; assembly: GCF_000715075.1. NCBI lineage: Eukaryota > Viridiplantae > Streptophyta > Magnoliopsida > Solanales > Solanaceae > Nicotiana > Nicotiana tabacum. Next base: position 61,967,010 of record NC_134099.1, on the reverse strand, counting down.
AAGGTAAGGGGCAAGCAAGGCATGACTCTTTCCAGATGAAAGTTAAAATTCTTAGCTGGAACATTAGGGGCCTTAATGACAGGGATAAACGGAGCACTATCACATCACTAGTTAGGAAGTGGAAAGCTGATATTCTGTGTCTTCAAGAAACCAAAATGGAGAATATCACAAACAATATGATTTACCAGATTTGGGGAAATAGGTGGGTTGAATGGGCAGAGTTGAAGGCTACTGGCACTAGGGGTGGCATTCTTATTCTATGGGATAAGAGATCGTGGAGGTGTATTGACTCTCACCAGGGGTACTTCACTACATGCTTTCTTGAAAGCCTCCATGAGGACTTTAGATGGGGGTTTACGGGTGTTTATGGTCCTCACTACAATGCTGCAAGGGAAGAATTTTGGCAGGAATTGGGATCAGTCAGAGGTATTTGGGAGGAGCAATGGGTTGTTGGTGGGGATTTCAACGTATGTATGTATGAATCTGAAAGATTGAATTGTTATAAAAGGACCAAAGCTATGAGATGTTTCTCTGAAGCAATTGAGGACTTACAACTAATGGATTTACCATTGCATGGAGCACAATACACCTGGTCAAGAGGGGAGGATATTTTCCAAGCCTAAAAAATTGACAGGTTCTTGGTCTCCACAGAATGGAATGAAAGTTTCTGAGCCATCAAACAACTCACTTCCAAGAGTCATCTCAGATCACAAACCTTTATTGCTAGAAAGTGGAGAATGAGATTCAACAACATCTTACTTTAAATTTGAAAACATGTGGCTTCAAAGAGAAAGATTCATTGATATGGTGAAAGGGTGGCGGCAAAATTACACAATAAATGGCAACCCAGACTTTGTGCTAGTTCAGAAGTTGAGGAGCTTGAAGAAGGACCTCTCCAAGTGGAACAAAGAAGTTTATGGCATGTTAGACACTAAGAGAAGCAGGGCCCTTGATGAACTCTTAGCCTTAGAACAAGCAACCGAAAGCAGAACTCCAACTCAAACAGAAAAACAAAGATTTCTGTCTCTAAGACTGGAGTTAGAAGAGATTGCCAAAGCTGAAGAAATTTCCTGGAGGCAAAAATCTAGATGCTTATGGTTAAAAGAAGGGGACAGGAACACTAAATACTTTCAAACATTAGCCAACTCTCATAGGAGATGCAACTCAATAGACAAGCTCAAGATAAGCAATGAGATTACAGTAGATAAAGTATTGATCAAAAGGGAGATATTAAACTATTACCAATCTCTATACACAGAAAAGGAAGAGTGGAGACCATCTTCCAATTTTGAAGATGTTGCCAGACTATCAGAGGATGAAAGTGAAATGCTTGAAAAAGGTTTTGAGGAAGACGGAGTTTATGCTATGATTCAATCATGTGCCCCAGATAAAGCCCAGAAGTCTTGGGATTTCATCAAACCAGAGATTATGGCAGCTCTAAATAATTTTCACCAGCACTGTTACATGGAGAGATCATGCAATGCCTCTTTCATTGCCTTGATACCAAAGAAGAAAGGAGCTATTGAGCTTAAGGATTACAGACCAATAAGCCTTATTGGTAGTATTTATAAGATTGTGGCCAAGGTGTTGGCAGAAAGAATGAAAAAGGTTATTGGAAAGCTGGTTTCTTCTCATCAAAATGCTTTCATTAAACACAGACAGATTACCGATGCAACTCTCATTGCTAATGAAGTGTTGGATTGGAGGCTTAAAACTGACACACCTGGTGTTATGTGTAAACTGGATATAGAAAAGGTATTTGATCAATTAAACTGATCTTACTTGCTTTCTATTTTGAGGAAGATGGGGTTTGGAGACACATGGTTAAAGTGGATCAGATACAATATCTCGACGGTCAAGTACTCAGTCTTAATCAATAGAGGTCCTGTGGGTTTCTTTTCACCTCAGAAAGGAATTAGGCAAGTATCCCCTTTCCTATATATTCTAGCCATGTAGGGTTTAAGTAAAATGTTGGAAAAAGCCAGGCAAATGCAATGGATCCAAGGATTCAGTGTAGGCACAAACACTAGATACTCAGTCACTATCTCCCATTTATTATATGTTGATGACACACTGATCTTCTGTGAGGCAGATAGAGTCCAAATCCTGTACCTGAATCTTACACTCCAGCTATTCGAAGCATTGTCAGGACTTCACATCAACAAGCAAAAACGTATTATATACCCCGTCAATCGGGTGAGCAACATTGAGGAGCTGACAGGGATCATTGGTTGCAGTATAGGGTCGTTGCCTACCACCTATCTGGGTCTTCCACTGGGAGCCAAATTCAAAACAGTGATATTTGGAATGGTGTAGTGGAAAATTTTGAGAAAAGACTAGCTTCATGGCAACAACAATACCTCTCTATGGGAGGAAGACTCACCCTCATCAGTAGTGTGCTTGACAGTATACCCACTTATGTCATGTCACTGTTTCCCATCCCTAAAAAGGTACTTAACAGGCTGGACAAGATCAGAAGGAACTTTCTATGGGAAGGAAACAATAGTTCTCACAAGTATCATTTGATTAAATGGGATAAGGTATTGCTACCTAAATGCAAAGGTGGATTGGGGGTCAGAGATCTAGACAAGCACAACAAAGGTCTGCTAATGAAATGGCTCTGGAGATATGGCACATGTGAACCAAGTCTATGGAAAGAGGTGATTAATGCAAAACATGAGATTAAAGACAATTGGAGCACCAAAACTGTCACTGCATCCCATGGAGTAGGGCCCTGGAAGCATATTAGCAAAATGGGGAACGAATTCTTTCAGAATATTCATTTCAAATCAGGCAGTGGATGTCATATTAAGTTTTGGAAGGATAAATGGCTAAACAACAATGCTCTCATGGAGGACTATCCTAGCTTATTCAACATCGCCTTGGACAAGAATTCTTCTATTGCTCATAACAGAGCAAATGGTAATTGGGATGTGCAACTCAGAAGATCTGTTCAAGAATGGGAGATAGAAGATTTGATGGAAATGCTAGCAAGATTAGAGGCCTACAACATTGATGAGAATGCTCCAGATAGCATGAGATGGGGATCTAAAGGTCTCTACACTGTTAAAGAATGCTACATACAACTTAACAATCAGAATCATGTACTACATTCATGGCCTTGGAAACTGATATGGAAGACAAAGCTACCTGTGAAGGTGAAATGCTTCAGCTGGATTGCACTTCACGGAGCATGCTTAACGCAAGATAACCTATGCAGAAGGGGATTTCAGCTGGTCAATAGATGCTACCTGTGCAAGGGACACCTGGAAACAGTTAATCACCTACTTCTACACTGCCCAGTAGCAACAGACCTCTGGAACATGTTCTTTTGTATTTTTGGTCTAAGCTGGGTAATGCCACAGTCCCTGAGAGAGGCACATATGAGCTGGACTCTTTGGGAGGTTGATAAGATCATTAAGAAAATTTGGCTTATGATCCCTGCAACTATTTTTTGGTGTTTATGGAACGAGAGGAATAGAAGATGCTTTGATGACACCTCAATACCGAACCACTTACTGAAATCCAAATGCCTTCTCAGCCTTTTTTGCTGGACAAAGTTGTCACCAATAAATAGTACAGGACAACTTTTGGATTTTATTAGCTCACTTGTCCTAGTTTGAGACTTTGATTTGGGGCAAACAAGTTCTCCTGTAATTTTTTGTTTATGTAGCTCTTATGCTTCTTGTAACTTTGCATCTTCTTGATGCCTTCTTAATGAAACATATTACTTCATCAAAAAAACAGATCCCATACCTTTTTGTGAACCTCCTGCTGTAGCCAGCCAACCAAAGGAAACCCCTCAACTCTTTCACAATTTTGGACACAGGCCGTGATTGAACACACAACTATTTTTTTTAAGATCAGTGGAAACTCCTTATGAACCAATAAAATGTTCCAAATACTCCACCCTATTGGCCTCAAATGTGCATTTTGACTTCCGTACAAATAATTGATGTTTGACCAATAGATCAAAAGTCATCCTTAGGTGTTGCAAGTGCCCTTTAAGGCTGCAATTATAACCAAGACTGGAGTGGGGACATAGCTGCAATAACACCAGCAATAATAAGCAGCATATTGATGAAATAAGGTGTTCCATTAGCAAAAGGCATCAAGGAGATGCAAGTTACAAAAGTAATGAAATGCAGAAAAAAGAAAAAATAAGAATTGTAGCTCCCTTTACAGTGTCAATCTAAGACCAGGGAGCTAACAAAGTTCCAAAAATTGGTTAGCGCTAATTACAGAAGCTAATTTAGTCCAACAAAAAAGATTGAGTAGGCAATTAGCTTTGAGAGTGTGAATTGGAGTTGAGATTCCATCAAAACATCTTCTATTCCTTTCATTCCATAAACACCAAAAAATAGCACCAGGGATCATCAACCAGATTTTTTTGATGGTCTTGTCAACTCTCCATAAACTCCAGCTCAAGTGTGCCTCTTTCATATTCTGTGGCATGACCCAAATCAAGCCAAAAATGCAAAGGAGCATATTCCAAAGGTCAAAAGCCACAGGGCAATGCAAAAATAAGTGGTTGACAGTTTCTGCATCTCTCAGACATAGATAACACCTGTTGACCAACTGGAAACCTCTTCTGTTGAGGTTGTTTTGAGTTAAGCAGGCCTCATTGAGGGCAATCCAGTTGTGGCAAATGACTTTGATAGGCAGTTTGGTCTTCCATATTAACTTTCAGGGCCATGCATCTAACACCTGGTTCTGGGAATCAGTTTGCCTGTAGCATTCTTTTACTGTGAAGGTGGCCTTGCTTCCCCAGCATATGGTATCTGGTTGGCTCACATCAATATTGTACCCCTCCACTTTTGCTAGCAAATCAAATAGGCTATCAATTTCCCAGTCTTGCACTGCTCTTCTAAAGTGAACATCCCAGTTGCTACCATTTCCTTAAATATGCTTTGTACATATGGTTCATGAGTCCCTAGAAACATGACGGAGCATGGTAAGCCAAAATGGCATTACCAAGTACTCAAAGTGGCCTGAATGGTCTGGAAAGCTATCTTTTGGACATCTGCAACATGCATCCTTATCTAGTGGTAACCTGATCTAAGGTCAAGTTTAGAGTAGATCCCTGGACCCTTCTAGTTCATCCAACAATTCTTCAATTACTGGAATTGAGAACTTGTCTTTAATGGTAGCCTTATTGAGTGCTCTGAAATCAACATGGAGTCTTCAAGACCCATCCTTCTTTCCAATTAGCACCACTGGAGAGCCATATCAATTGGAACTGGGCTGTACTATTTCCTAGTCAAGCATGTTCTGCACCATGCCTTCAATGACATCTTTTTGCTTGGAGGAGTATCTGTAGGGTCTGACATTAATTGGATTCGTGCCAACTTGCAAAGGGATCTTATGATCAAACGAGCCCCTGGATGGTGGTAACTCCTTGGTTCTTCAAACAACTGATGATACTCTATTAAGGCCAAAATCTAAGAAAGAATCTCAATTAGACGAGGTTCTCTTCCATCTCAGTAGGCAGAACTCTGATCATGAACATTTATGCTCCTTCTCCCACCAACTTGTCTAACCTTTTTGCACCTACAATCTTTCACTTGTCAGTGGTTCCCTGCAGCACCACTTCTCTGTCCTGATAGATGAACCCAAGGGTTAATTCATTGAAGTTAAGCTCGAGATCCCCTAAAGGCCACAACCACCGTATACCTAAAATCATGTCTACTGACCCAAAAGGTAACAAGAACAGATTAGCTGTGAATGTCACTCCTTCCAACCACCATATGATCCCCTTATGCAACTAAGAAGTCTGCCTGTTGCTACCATCATCTACAATAACATTCCGAGGAGTAATTGCCATTATATTACCCCCTATTTAGATTTTACCTCTTTATTGATAAACTTGTGAGTACTGCCAGGGTCGATGACATTACTCTAGGGTTTCTTTTCATAGTATTCTGTCACCCTTATAGTATGGAACCTAGTGATTCCATTCAGGGCATGAACTAAGATCTCACAAGCTTCCTCATGCTCTTGTTCCACTTCTTCCACCTCTTCCACCTCTTGATCATCTGGAGCTTGTTCTACCACAGGTTCATTGTTTTCCTGAACTTCTGATAGATGCAACTGCTTAGAGGAATTGCATTTGTGACATGGAACAAATTTCTTATCATAGAAGAAGCACATCCCCTTATGTCTTTTCTCACTCATCTCAGCGGGAGTAAGCCTCCTGGTAATGTTCCTTCCTGTTTACATTGGCAATTGGTTCCTTCCTGAACTAGACACCCTCCTTTTTGTTCCCTACATCTCTAACCACTGGAATTAGGAAGCACCCTTGACTAAGAGTACCCACCACTATACAAGGAAGCCCTGCTTTGCTTTAGTTGTGCATTCACCTGTGCCGCAGTGTTTCTAGCCAGTTGGTATGCTTGAGGTAGTGAGTATGGTATGTGGTTTTTGAGTGAAACCAATCTCAGGTTTAAGCCCAATAATAAAAGTAGTAATGTCATATTCAGGGAGGGTAACCAGCTGGTTATGATTCTATCAAACTTCCTTTGTAGTCTTCCACTAATCCATACGACTTAATCAACTTAAGATCAACCATGGGGTTTGCATACTCATACCCAAACCTATCCATCAAGGCTTGCACATACTTTTCCTATGTAGGATAAGGTAAATGTGGTCTCTTCTTAAATAAGCAAGATGTCATTCTATAGCTATGTCATCAAAATATATGGAAGCTACCTGAATGTATTCTACTTCGTCAAGAGAGAAAAACTGTTCTACCTTATTCAGCCAAGCCCTCAGGTTAGTGCCATTGAAATATGAGAACATCATATTGGTCATGTTAGTGCCTCTAAGAGAGCTAGCAATATGCCCCCCTCCATTAGCACCGCCTCCTCCTTGGTTACTAGCTAACGTTTGCCCTTGAGCATGACCTGTAGGCATCTGCACTTGAGGAGAAGCAACACCAATAGGACTAGGAGCATGAGATTGAGCATAAAGCCTAGTCCTAAGTGGTAACCAGTTGGAGTTTGTTGTGGAGCTGAAAAACCTCCTTAGCTGTTAGGTACCTAAGCTACTGGGTTGCCTGAAGGAGTGTAGATCTCCCCTGGACCACCATCAGCTTCTCCACATTCTTTCTTCGGTTATATTTCTTCACAACATCTATTGATTCCTTCAGTTCAGCAAAGGCCGTCTCGTGCTACTTTTCAAGTTGAGCTTATCTGACTGCGAAATTTGTGATTTCAACTGTCATCCTTTCGGACATAGATTTAATCTCGTCCATATTTTCCATAGATTCTACCCACAAAGCTCAAGAATCTAAAGTGCTCTGATACCAAATGATACAAAACCAATGAAACTGTGTAGAAAAAGGGAGAAGACGACAACATGCGGCTAAGAATCTAAAGCTTACTATGCTAAGATAATACTAGGTTTGATTTCATTGATATGCTACTGAAATGCAAAAATTTACAACTTATACCTTAACTAAGCTACTACAGACAAAATAAAGGATAAGGTTCATACATTGTCCTCACAACTTTGACTAGGACTAGATGATGACATTTCGGAAAATTAAAGGGGCTAATCTGAAATAAAGAAAAATAAACTGAAAACTATTGAGAGACTTAATTATTTAGCTAATAAACGTTTTTTAGAAATAACTCCCAATAGTAAGGCACAACTCTGGAAGCAAAGAGTACCATTTCCATAACAAGTATCAACTCGATTTGTACCCCAAAGTATGAAAGTACTACTTTAACGACCTACCTATATGCTAGATAATTTTTTTGGCGTTTTCCCCTTTTTTGGAGGCACCATATTTTCAGCCTTTTTACTTTATCTTAGTTCTAGTTTTAGTAGATTATTTACAGCGTGGTCTAGCTAACAGCCTAAAGCTCTTCAGAGGATTTCACAAACTTATGAGGCTTAAATGTTTTTCTAATTTATCTTGGTAGATTTGCGAATTTTACTCTTGAGGTTTGCTTCGGGGGCTCACTTTTTGTTTGCGTTCAAAAAGTAAGAGTTAAGCAAATTCAGGCTACATTTAAGTTTTTAAATATTCACCGTTGCTAGAAGTCTTTTTAAAGTAGGGTTATATCCTTTGATTGTTGTTAGTGTTGCTTTCTTTCTCGGATGTTTTCCTAGATAATATCATCCTATGAATGTACATGATTGTTGAGTCCATTTGTAGTCTTATGATCTCTGGCCTTCTCTATTTTCTGTTTATAATTTAACAGATCTCGATACCTTTACATATAACATTTAAAATTGCCAGGTATCATGCTCATGTGTTGTTTGACCGTCTCTCACATCTTAATCCAGCAGAGCATATACAAACATGCAATGGATTATTCAGGTAAATTATTATTTCTTAGAAAAATTTTAGTCGTTGAAATTTTGGGAGCTAATGGGGATAAATGCATAAGACAATCTTCGTAGTCTATCATCTTTTTGTTAGGAATATTATATAATTTATATTGTGTATCAATTAAGATTAATTAGATTTGATTCTGTCCCGTAATTATGTAATATATTTATTTTCTTCTCTATTTTCGACTTTATTGCAATAAGAATAATCATCCCAAAAAATATCAGATATATAATCAAGATTTTGTTCCTTCTTCGATGCTATATGCAGAAAGGAGATCCTTGTTGCAATGCGGGAGATTATTCACACCTCATTATTTATGCCACGTAGATTGAGGGATTAAATTGAGTTTTCGCATCATTGTTCCATTCTTTTTCATTGTATGAGAGCCCTTGGGTTAAAATTCATGTTGCGCAATCACCGGAGCATAAGGGAGGAAAGAATGACCGTCAACGCGTATTTTTCATTGAAAGAAGTAGTTCGTTGAGTGGCCTTAAGTTTCTTGCAAAAATCAATAGTATCACAAGGCGCGCAACCCTTCGGTGGACAAAACCCAGTTAGACTCGCCAGACTCGCCGGAAAAGCGCACGTGCTGATAGAATATCTATCAACGACACTTCAATTCACGTGTCTGGGATCGTGAGACATTCCTCCATTTTCCAATGAGATATGTCTTTTTGTGTGTGGGTTTATCTCTTTAGTCTAACTAGACACATACATTTTCTGGTGCATTCTAGCCATCAGAACCGTAGTTCAAGAGGGCCAATCTATTTCTCGGTGTGATTTTTTTGGGACATTTCACTTTATTTTTGGCACTTGGGTTCAATACAAAACTTTGGTAACGTTTTTCTTTCATTGCTTTTGAGGATATTTAGGACCTACTTGGACGATACTTAAGTGAAGTTGAAAAATAGATTATTTGAAGTTGAAGGAAAAAAGGAGCATTTGAAAGTTGAAGTTGTGTTTGACATGAATTTCATTTGGAAAAATTGAAGTTTTTGAGTGAAAATAATATTTAACTTGAATACTCAAACAAGTTTCTCAGACTTAGTATGTAAAAATGGATACTAGAAAGAGAAACTCTTTTCTCCAGAAGCAGATAAATTCGAACTTTAGTCATACAAAAATACTTTGGACTGGCCAAAGCTTGACACAGAGGGAAGCTTCTGGAAGTTCGAAGTTGGAAAGGATCCCTAGTTTAGAATGTTGCATGAATACACATAGAGGAGAGATTTTATGATGACATGCCTGGTGGGTAAGTTTGCAAGATGGGTGGGCTCATTAGAGATGATTTTTGCTTGGGTTGCTGAGGCTTGAAGTGTGGACAAAGGTTGAAGCTGGTGCAACTTTGGGATATCACTTTCCCTTTTCATGTTAAATTTGAGATGGAATCTACGAGTGTTCAAAGAAGGGTCAAAGTTGGATGCACAATGATTTCTTGAGTTTGGAAAGGTGCTAGATAGGTCAGGTTGTGTAGAGGGAAGTGTTAGGGATGGGATTGTTGTGATTAATATCGCCGGCATCCTAATACATTTCTGGTGCATTGATTTGCTTAGAAAGGTTGTAGACATTTTTGGAGGATTTGTGGATTTGTGGTGTAGTATAAGTATCACTTCAACAATTAAGGTATATGTGAGGAAAGGTAAAAATATTCTTGTGTCCATGGTTTTAGAGGACGGAGATGTAAGTTTTAGAGTTTGGCATTATCCTGAATCTTGCCGGGAGGTGTTAGAGGCGTCGAGGGAGGATTGGGGAAGGGGTGAAATGAGGGGAAGAAGGGGTTGGGAGGGGGAAAGTAAGACTGAAGCAAGGAAGGCGAGAAAAGAGATGGTTTGGCCAGAAAGTACGACTCCATAGCCAATAACGAATAGTTGCAATGAAGAAGGGGAATTCAAATTTGAAAGGAATAGTCAATGAAATAATTTTATTAGGATGAAAAGACCAAAATACCTTTGAATAAATGAAATTGTATAGAGAAGAAATCTGAACTGGTTCAAAACGGGTGAACTTGCTTGCTAGACCAAATCAAATCATATGAGACCCTCTCGGACTTTAGATAGCGGGAGTGGCTGGACAAATCAATTTAGTGCCTAAGAAATTATTCTAGAGACGATGAAAACACCCCTTGGTGGCTCGTAATCCATTTCTAAGAGAAATACGATTAGATTTCTAATGAAATAAGAAATGAGAAAGGGTAAAAGGGGCTGAGAACTTGTTACAACATTTTCGACAACTTTGTAAGTCGAAAATATGGTGCTATTGACTGCGGAATGGATGGACAAAAATGGGTACTGGTTGAAATGGCCCGTTAGGCTTGGAATCGAGTACAAACATGATAAATATGAGGGCTTTGTCACCACAACATATCCGGCGAGCCTGCCAGCATCGTAAACAATGCTTCTCAGATTTGGCAGTCGGTTAATGGTTTAGAAAACTAAGAATCAAGTGGAGATCCCAACAAGGAGATATAGGGGGAGCCAATTTGCGAGAAATAATTGTTGAACCAAATGTTTCTTTGTCCGTCATAGCTGTGGGATCTGACATAAGCTCTGGTGAACTAAGCCATAAAAGAATGAAGGAGGGGCTAAAAAATGTTAGGATATGACGGGCAAGGTTTGTAATGGCTTGAGTAAGGTCAGATCTTCAATTATTGTAGATGTTGATGTCTTCGGTACTTCTTAGGTAATCTCGTTGGCGACAGAAATAGACAATCAATCATCCCAAGATGATTGTTTCAGTTCTTGATCAGTTCGATGAAGCGGGAGGGGAGCGGGGAATTTAGGGGTGGTTGTAACAAAGACGGGGAGGGCAAAATACTGGTGTACGAAAGAAGAGATAGGGAGATAGGAATGTGAAGTAATGTGGGCAAGGGAATCAATAATAGGCCCAAAGAAGTTATTGATGGATATTAAGATCATTGGTTGGAATATGAGGGGGATGAATGACCCAAACAGAAGGGTCACCATCAACACATGGATGAGAGAGTGGAGGGTCGACTTAATTTGTCTGTAGGAAACTAAAATGGAGTCAATTGCGGATAGTATTGTGGGAAAGTGGGTGAAATATGACAGTATATTGGCTTGGAAAAACACTAGAGGAATCCTATTACTTTGGGATGAAAGGAAGCAGTATTTTTATAGAGGTACAAGAAAGGGAGTTCATGTTAGCTGCATGATTTGAACACCGGGAATGAGATAGATCCAGTTTTGAGGGTGTTTATGGTCCTCTATGGGGGAAGGGTCTAAGGTGCCAGAAACGGCAGCGGTTTTGGGAGAGTGGAATATCCCATGGGTGTTAGGGAGAAATTTTTTACACCATTAGATTTCGGGGAAATGATGAATGACCCAAGCAAAAAGGGCCATCATCCCGACAAGGATAAGAGAGTGGAGGGTCGACCTAATTTGTAAAGAGTGGAGGGTTGATCTAATTTGTTTATAGGAAACTAATATAGAGTTAGTGGCAAGTAGTATTGTGAGAATCTAGTATTGTGAGAAATGTGTGGGAAGGTGGGTGTAATATGATTATATATTGGCTCGGGGCGAGAGGAATCCTACTACTTTGGGATGAAAGAAAGTTGGAGAGTATGGAGGAGATGGAGCTTATGTTAGTTGCATGATTTAGAAAACTCGAGAATGGGATAGAATGGAGTTTTGGGGGTGTTTATGGTTCTATAGGGGAGGGGTCAAAGGTGCCTTCTTGGAAGAGATGATGACGGTTTTGGGGAAATGGAATATCCCATGGGTGTTTGGGTGGTGGGGATTTTAATATACCATTAGATTCCAGAGGAGATGGTAGGCGGTAAGGTGATGTCTCGGGCAATGGATGAGTTCTCTGAGTTTATTAGTAATTTACTTATTAATCTCCCATTGACACGTGCTAATTTCACTTGGACCAGATCTGAGGACTCAACTTCAAGTTTGAGACTTTATTGATTTTTAATGTGCCACATGGGAGTAGTTGGCTTTTATTGTGTTACTGATTCCCCTCCCGAGGCTGACATCAGATGATTCACCTATTATGTTGGATGGAAGAAGAGGAAGAAGCACCAGATCTACTTTCAAATTTGAGAATAGGTGGTTGCGAGCGACAGACTTTGGTGAAAAGTGACTAGTTGGTGGAGTAGCTACAACATGTATAGAAGCATGTTTTACATACTTGCAAAGAAGTTGAAGCTGCTAAAAAAAGACATAAAGGTGTGGAACAAAGAAGTGCTTGGAAGGGTAAAAGTGGAAGATGAGTTGGGTTTGGGGACATAGAAAGGGCAGAAGAGGGGAGGGAGTTGGAGGAAAGTGAGAGAGAGGAAAGAGCGTTTGAAGAGTAACTAGCTTTTTTGGCATTAGCCCAAGAAACTAGTTGGAGACAAAAGTTGAGGGCATTGTGGTTAGAGGAAGGTGATACAGACACTAAATTCTTTCATAGGGTTGCCAATAGCAAATTCAAGGAGGACCTGCAGAGTCTGTAAAGGTTAATAGGGATGTATATATGAGGGGGGAAAAAGGAGTAATAAGGGCGATGATAGACTTTATGATGTTTAGCGGGTTGAAGACCTAATTATTTTTGGGGGGGGGAATGAACAAGGCGGTAGAGTGTTGTGCGTGGATAAAGCTACGACAAAAGACAAATTAGCTATGAAACGTGTATTTCTAGGTTGTGGGAAGGTGTAGAAGGGATATTTGTGCTGCTCGCTTAACCTTTGACAGTACCTTATGTCTCCCGATATTACTTTCTTTGAGATTCAACCTCGCACCCCTTTTTCCGAATGCCTAAACATTTATGCGATTTTATCATTTTCAGCTTTTGGGGATTCTACTATTATCTTTCCCTTGACTTCTTCCATAGTTTCACCTCCTATAGCTCCACCACTCTTGACGTAACATTAATGTCCGCGCTTATCGTTTAATCCAGATGATTCTCACTTGGAGCCAAGGTTCTTTGCCTGTTGTGGACTTGTTTCCCCAAAAGAGTTCTCGTGTTGCTATTCAGGAATGTATTTGCTCTACTTGTAACCCTATTCCTAATTATACTTGTCTGAGTTATTATTGCGTGTCACCATCTTATTATTCCTTTGTATTATCTCTATCATCTTGTTTTTCCAAAGCTTATAGATGAAGATCTTTGGCAACATACTATGATCGAGGAGACTTTTGCGTTACACACTATTTATATTTTGAGGCGTGTTTCTCTACCTTGAAAACAATATACTAATGATTGTTTAGTGGGTATACATTTTGGCTCAGATGGGCAAATTGATCGACTAAAGGCAAGCTTGATTGCTAAGGATTATATATAAATTTTTGGACTTGATACTGATGCATTTCTCTAGCGGCTAAGATTACTTTCGTCGGTTTTTCCTCTCTATGACTAATGTTCGTCATTTACATCTTCACTAGTTGGATAATAAAATATACTTTTTGAAGGGATTTAGAAGTTGAAGTATGTACAGAGTAAATGCGCGATTTGTTGCTCGGAGGGGTTAAAATATATGGTGTTGCTGGTTACTATGATCAATTAATGGCCTGAGATAGTCCCCACGAGCATGATTTTGTAAATTCAGCACATTTATTTAGGAATTTGGTATGACTTTGAGGGAAACTAATTATTCTATGTGCTATCATCATCCTATGTGGATATATATATAATGGTTTATGTTAAAGGTATAGTAATGATAAGGAGAGAATCATAAGCTTGAAGCATAATCTTTTTTAGCATTTGTAAAGCAAGAAGTTTGGTCTATTGAGGTACTTTTTAGGTATGGAGGTTGCTCAATCTAGATTCATATTGTCATTTCAAAAAGGAAGTATGTCCTCGATATTCCTAAGAAGACGTGAATGGCATGTTGCAGGCCTACTGATACACATGGGTTTGAGTGTTAGCCTTTTTTAGTTCATGGGAAGCCTTTCAGTTATCCTGGAAGATGTAAGAGATTAGTTGGGCTAGTTAAATTATTTTACTGTGCTCCGACCTGATATTGCTTTCTCAGTAAGTGTCATTAGTCAATTTCGGGATTCTCCTTGCGATAGTTATTGGATGTTGTGATTCCTATTCAATGTAGATATCTCCAAGGAAATGAAAACACTATGAGGATCGATGGCATGACAAGTGCACATTAGGCGGCAGAGCCTCTCTGTGATCCGACCTGATATTGCTTTCTCATTAAGTGTCATTAGTCAATTTCGGGATTCTCCTTGTGGTAGTTATTGGATGCGGAGATTCCTATTCGTTGTAGAAATCTCCAAGGAATTGAAAACATTATGAGGACCGATGGCATGACAACTGCACATTAGGCAGGGGAGCGTCTCTGTCATCTCGAAAGATTAAGCTTTAGTGGTAAGAGTTACATGATACTTGTATTGGTGGGAGGTAGCGTGTTCTCGGTGGCATAGTCAAGATACATGCAAGCTGGCTTGGACACCATTGCTGTACCAAAGAAGTAGTTGCAAGATCGAGTTGAAAAACAAAATGTCAGGACGTGATAGTGTCAATCTGATCATTTGGATTTTGGATCAAGCAGGTCTTGAAAGAGTTTTAATTTGGAGAGATTAGTCAAATGGAGCTCGTATGTGATAAGTAGGTTGGCTTCATTATTGAACTAGACCAGTGTTTCATGGGAGGACCAAACATATAGAAATTGATATCAGAAAAGATACTCCAAAAAGTTCATGAAGTGAAATATCAACTTGTAGATATATTCACCGATTACCTCGCTGGTCCCATAACAAATTTATATATTTAGCAAGTTTTGTACTTGCGACTTCTATGCACTAGCTTGAAAGGTGAGTGCTGGGAATATTGTAACATTGTGTATAAATTAGGAACAAATGGATATAATTCGTTGTGATTACGTAACCTATGATATCCTTCCTTTTCTAGACTTGTACACTCCACTCTCTAAATCCAGTTAGCTGAGAGAATAGTCAACCTGAGCTTTCTCCTCCTAGTTCCATTCTCTTACACTCTTCACTAGTTCACTTACCTAATTACTAACATATCTTTCTTTCGCAAAAAGTGCACAAATCAAAATTGTGTAAGAATCATTAATATATGGATTTGTATATTCCTATTGTTTCTTTATCTTTGCCTTGGCCATCGTACTCATCTGGCTGGCTGATACTTCCATTTTTCATTCATGTGATCAGGCTCATTGAAAGATCAATATCTGAACCGTATGACCTTGTTCATAAGATGCAACTTTTGGGTTTACTTCCTGGAGTCGTCACTGACTCTATGGAAGTGGCAACTTCATCCAGCAGTAGATCTTTTATCAATCTTCCAAAAGAGCTTTTTGAGATGCTTTCTTCTGTTGGACCTCATCTTTATCGAGATACATTGTTGCTACAGAAGGTTTGGCGCCCCTGAAATTTTGTGTATTTACCAGGACTCTAATACAAGTGTTTGATACATTTCCTAACGTTGGCTTTTCTTATTCGTGATAATCAGGTATGCAGAGTGTTAAGAGGTTATTACATTTGTGCACATCAGCTTGTCGCTAGCGGTGTGTCAGGTTTTATCTCCCAAACTGTTACAATTGGAGATCAAACTCCTCGTATACACCTGAAAGATGCTAGGTCAAGAATTGAAGAAGCATTAGGAGGATGCTTGCTTCCTTCCTTACAGTTGATACCAGCAAATCCTGCAGTTGGACTGGAGATCTGGGAACTAATGAGTCTCCTTCCATATGAGGTTGGTTTAAGTAACCTTCATATTACAGCCCTCACTGCTATTTGGTCTGATAGAAAAGTACTTGATCAGGCACGCTATCGTTTATATGGTGAATGGGAGAAAGATGATGAGCAATTTCCAATGCTTTTGGCGGCAAGGCAAACAGCAAAGGTGTTATTCTGCTGTCTAGAAATAAAGCTTTTTGTTTTTGTTGTCATGTCGATGTGTTAATTGTAATATCACTTTGTGTGACAGTTGGACACTAGGAGGATCCTGAAGCGCCTTGCAAAAGAAAATCTAAAGCAGCTCGGTCGAATGGTTGCCAAACTTGCTCATGCTAATCCAATGACAGTATTGCGAACAATCGTTCACCAGGTATCATTTAATTGGAGCCTATCAGCCTATATTTTTCAAGTCCTGCAAGATTTTTGGTTGTGACGTGTAAGATGTAACTTGCAATTCATCTGTACAGATTGAGGCTTACAGGGATATGATTACACCTGTTGTAGACGCTTTTAAGTATCTGACTCAGGTTAGTAGACACTTTTAAGTATCTGACTCGGGTCCGGGCATTGTTTCTTCTCACATTTCTGCTTCTACTTTTCTTTATGAATTTCTCTCATGTGTGCTTGGCGGCATGTCTTCGACCTGTTAGAAAATCTTAAATGTAATGCTAAGCAGTATGTAAATGGGTTGGTTTGTGTCAGCAGTTTTGAGATTCTTGTTAATCTTTCATATGGTTTAAAGGCATTGATTTTTGTGAATTCCTAGTTTGATGAGGAGTACTGGTATTGACAATGATGTTTATACTGATGCGTATCTAGTGGGCCTTGTTAGTAGTTGAAGATCGGCCAAGATAATTCCTCAATTCTTTTTCTTGTTCTTGGCCCAGCTTTTCCCCCAAATATCAGCTACTTTCTTGAAACCAAGCCTTATTTTCTGATTTGGATATGCACCACCACAAGGATATCATAACCCCAAAATAGCAAACAACAATAACAACAACTACGCCTCAGTCCCAATAAGTTGGGGTTGGCGATATGAATCTTCATTCCTTTCATTTAGGTCAACCCAGATCATGATAATTACTAAAATAAAAGTGCAAGTAAAAAAGATAAATATATATAAATAATAGTTATAATAATAAAAATAATAGAAGTTCTCTACCAAGTCTAAGACCTATTCCAACTAGTAGCTATCACCTATATGGGGTTTTCTCTTTCATTGGATCCTATTTTTAGTCAAGTCTGCAATGATTACAAGGGTTTGTAAGTCTTTTGAGACAACTTCCATCCATGTGGTTTTAGGTCTACCTCGTATTTTACACCTACCGACTGGTGCATCTGTAGGTGACGTAGGACATGACCAAACCATCTCGAGCGACCTTCTCTCATTTTATCCTCAATGTGTGCTACTTGCACCTTCCGACGAATTGGTCATTTTTAATCTTATCTAATCTAGTGTGACCGCACATCCATCTTAGTATTCGCACTCTTTAAAATAGCACAGATTAAGAATGTCCTATTTGGCGGTGTGTTGCTGAAGGCTGAAATAAAGATAGAAAAACTTAGTCGGAATCTGTTACTCCCGCCATTCCAATTTATATGATGGATTTTATTTTAATCTGTCCTAAAAAGAATGAGACATTTCTATATTTAGAAATAATTTCACTTCAAACTTTCCATTTTGCCCTTAACGAGATGATTTATAGCTACACAAAAGTTCTATTTTGCTGAAGCCTATGGTTTGTTTTTGACCACAAGTTTCAAAAGACTCTTCTTTTAACTCTTGGAGTAACAGACAAGCAACGCAACAGAAAACCTCCAGAATGAAAACCTGTAAAGGCACTTGTGAATTGACAGTCCTAGTCATGAAGTGAGACTTCTGGATACTTGCTGAACTCAGCCTACTTCAGCAAGATCATAATTTTAGGATAGTAATGTGTATCGCTGGTGGCCTTTGTTTTCCTTATCTTCCTTTTTTCTTTTTGTCTTTTGGATGAGTAATTTATTGATCCCTCCGTTTCAATTTAGATGACACACTTTCTTTATTAGCTCGTTCCAAAAAGAATGACACATTTCTATATTTAATAACATTTTAATTTTAACTTTTCATTTTACCCACTTTATCCTTAACGAGAAGTTTTTATAACTCTACAAATGTCATGGCCCCACAAAGCTTTTGTCCCTTAAGCTTTTAAGACCACATGTTTCAAAAATCTTCTTTTTCTTCTTAAACTTTGTGCCAAGTTAAATTACATCATCTAAATTGAAATGGAGGGAGTAAATGACCGTGTTAAAGAGGTAGTAAAAGCTTTCAGAAAGACTTGGCTCCTTTTATATGCTTAAGAAGTCTTAATTGTCTAACAAGCCACATTACATTCTCTGTTTCATTCATAATGTTCCTCTTACATGAAAGCATAAATATCTCGAGAGCCTGCTTGAAGTCTTCCTAGCATCAACCCCTGGAGACCAACTATATTTTAAAAATATACCAATATCTGCCATGAATGTTTGCAGTTCAACATCAAATTATTAATTGGTTCTATGGAATCATCACCTAAAAAAGGCTTGTACTACCAAGTATGTAACATCTTTATAAGTTGTCTCGAGTCAAGCATGTTCCATGCATAATCCACACAAAGTAACCTACTCTGGTGCTTCTTTGGTCTTCCAAATCAATTTCAATTGGGTGTCTTCACCTTTTTCCTGCTTCCGAAGAACCCGATAATAGGGTTTAACGGTGAATTTGCGATCTCTGCTGTCAGTTCAAATTATTTAATTAGATTTTCAAGCACTCGTTGACTCCTTTTCCTGAGGCAAAGAATTAACATTTCCTACATCCCAATCATTAAATTTCCTGTTGAACGGTAAGTGCCGTTGTCAGATCTGCTATCTGAATTCTTGAATTCTTTCTCAATAAATCTAAACTGCTTAGAAACAATTCTTTCGAATTAGCACTTTTAAGAAATAAACCTTGGGTTGAACTCAATTCTAAAAGCTAACCCATGAGGTAACGATTGCTCAAGATCATATAAAGAGGCGCATAATCCACTTGGTTTTCGATCAACCCTTACTTCAGTCTCTATCTATGCATGTCACCTTTCCTTAAGAGATGGGTTGATAATAAAATAGAATCTTGGGTCACGAACCGTGATTCGATTGAGGATGAAGAAAGAGAATTCTTCGTTCGAGTTCTCCACCTGACGGCATAAAATAGGAGCTCTGATTATGAAAGAAAGAACTTAGAACAAGGTATCGGTAACAAGTGGATTTATTACGGGGCAGCTCATGATGTTCTTATCGATTTATTGTGCGCTTATGAATCTAGCATTGGGTAGACCTCCTACCGTAATTGTCCTAGCTCTACTTGCGCGTTCTTTGTTTTTAATGTTGACATGTCAGCGATTCTTGTTTCCACAACACAATAGATTTCGACGGTTGCTTGCAAGGCCGAGAGGGGAAAGGTTATTGAGATGGGGACATGTGGTCAATTTTTTCTCCTTTCTAATTGATCCGTTCCGTGTCACGTCGCCCTATCCATAGAGGAAGAAGGAGTATGTTCAAGTCTATAATCTTTCCTACCAATTGTATAGTCAAGTTTGAGTGCCTCCCTTTTGATGATCTTGTCACCCATCAATGTGGGACTCAAGAAGTACCATTCAATTGTTTGTCCACCTCAGTCTTATCTTTCTTCCATTGCCAACCTCAACCTTAGTATGCCTAAGACCTCATCCCAAAGGTTTCTAGTTGAATTCCATACTGCTACTCCGTGTGGGGCGGTCATTGGTTAGTGCCATCGTGATTTTTCTTCCCATACTATATAGTTATGCCGTTTCTACACTGAGTTTCTCTTTCATAATATCTCCAATGCCCCTTCAATAAGAAGCAAGCTTTCATTGTGAAGCTTTAAGTTCTTCACCCATTCCTCCTTCCTTTTTATCTTTCACAACTGTGCTCCGTATTAGCAAGTGTATTTTCTTCTTCTTGGTGTTGCGTGCACTGAGAAAAACATTTATTAATTTATTGAGCTATTTCTCCATATTTGGTGGAATAGGGATTAAGGACATCAAATAGAAATAGGCAGGAGTACCATCGAGTACACTGTTCCCAGAGTTTAATCTACCCCTATATGACAAATATGGCTTCTTCCTTGGTCCCTGTTACCTTTCGCACTTCTCAATGATATTGTCATATTCCAGTGTCCTGTTTGGCACCCAAGGGTAAAGCCAGATATACTTTAGGGAACTTCTTGTGATTGCACCATAAAATCTCAGCCAAATCCTGTATAATATGGTCCGCGTTAACCGAGAACAAGCTACTTTTATTTGAAATTATGTATAAGCCATAAACTGTCTGAAATGGAAGTATTATCCCTTTTAAATGTAACATGTAATCTTGTCAGCTTCACAAGGATTGACCAACCTGTGAAACACATCACCGTGTGGGGGAGAATTTGTTTTCTGAATTTGTCTCCAAGGTCAAAAACTACCTTGAAACCAGCAAAATTCAAGAAGCATAGCAAGATTTCACTGTGAATGTCCACTACTGTAAGATTTCCAAATCAACCTGTCCTGGGGAACAAAGGTTCTATAGCTAGAAGAAAATCAGCAGATCGGCCTATCTCCCAATCATTTACGTGCACCACTTTAATATTTCTCTTCTGTCTTCAATTATGAAGTCTTTTAACCATATACATTATGTTACTTTTGCTATCATCAAACTAAAGGTCTCCATCACCAACAGGGATAAGAAAAGTGAAATTGGGTCTCTTGCCTCAATCTCCTTTATTGGGAGAAGAATCCCTATGGTGATCCATTGATTATTACGTATAATTTTATAGCAGCTCTCTTACCTCACTTCTTTATGGGGAGAAGACCCTATTGTGATCCATTGATTGGTATTGGGGTACATGTCTTGTTCCATTGAATCAGCCTTTCCCTTAATCCTAGTTCTTTCAATGATCTTCAGCAAGACGGCACATACACATGATCATAGGCTTTCTCCTCTTTCTCCTAATCGACCTTCCTCAAGATCAAACTGGAGATTAGCTTTTCAAGATCTTTGCCCTTTCAGATAGGACTTCATCTATGATCTTATGTATACTTCTCGAATGACTGATTGGTCGAAATTCTAATTTCCAATTTCTCTCTTCTTCGGAGGTAGGGGGATTAATGCTGCATTGAAACTTGATGTTGAAAATGAGTGTTGCATTCAAATTTTCTTGAAGGTACCCTTAGTGTAAAAATGCTCTTAATTATATCTCTTGCAAGATATGCGAACCCTATTGAAATAATGCTATGCTGACCCATCTGGTCCAGGAGCTTAGTCTCCTGGAAAATAACTTTAGCCACTATATCCAATCCCTCCTCTTTTAATGGTATTTGCAACCCTTCCGCTGTTAAAGTGGTAAAAATTTACTGGCAGAGCAGCTTGGTCTCCATTTTTCTTCCTCTTT
Organism: Nicotiana tabacum; assembly: GCF_000715075.1. Classification (NCBI taxonomy): domain Eukaryota; kingdom Viridiplantae; phylum Streptophyta; class Magnoliopsida; order Solanales; family Solanaceae; genus Nicotiana; species Nicotiana tabacum. Next base: position 61,945,556 of record NC_134099.1, on the reverse strand, counting down.
GAACAGATTTTCATTAAAGCTTAAAGATGTGTCTCTTGATATCTTCAGTGCCTTAAATCAGATTCCCTCCAGCTATCAGCTTAGTTCTTATAGCTTCTATGTGCATTGGACATAACCTGAAACAACTTGGTTTTGGTTTCGCCTTGTTGTATTCAAAAAACATCTTGACTTTTGCCTCTATGATATTTTTCTGTTTTTGCAAAAGCAAAAACATTTTGTTGTATTCACAAACATCTTGTCTTATGCCTTGATGTAGAGATGTCAAAATGGCTTGGCTGAACCCAGCACTCTATTTGGGTCGGGTTGGCTGGCATTTTTCTAGCCTATTTGAAACTGTGGCATTTCATCCCAAATAGGAGAAAAATAGAGGCACCATGATATGGATGAGGGAACCTTGCTTGAAATAATTCAGAATAATGAGCAATTGCCATGGGTTTCACGGTCATACATGACATACACGACTGTATTTACTATTCAACTATAGATATGTCCTTTTAATCAGCCTTCAGGAGAATTCCATCGTTTAGGAGAGCAGACATCAACTTTTGATTGGTAACAATTGTGTCCTTGCGAGAGTAGCCTATTGGTTAGCCCATGGCCTGCGTAAGGCTGGGTTAAAGCCGCTTCAAATGATGGGTTGAGCTGATAAAATGTACAGCCACATGGCCCATTTTGTCGGCTCTACCTCCAGCAAATTTTTTGTTCCTTTGCGATTTCGTCCAGCTCTTTGTGCTATGTATCTCTGATTAATAACTCATTTGCAGTCTTGCAGAGTACTTCCTTCCGAGTCATGATGGTCCATTTCTTCAATATGTATCGTTATCACTGGTTTCCATTCTTCTTGCATAAAGTTTGCAGTTTCGTTTTTTGATATCATTTTCCATCATCTTCAATTACTTTGCTAGCGCTACAACTGGTCTGCATTGGACCCAATAGGATGTCCACCAATTCTTCAATGACTCCACAACGTTCTAGCCATGTATTTACAAATTTGAAGTAAGATTTGACATCAGTCAAGAAAAAGTCACCACATTCTAACACGATTGGCAGGTGGTTTGAAGAATTCTTGGTAACACTAGCTTTAACAGACCAACAGTCATTGCATTAGATTGAGACCATAAATCTGTTAATTCTTGTTTGCAGAGAAAATGCTGGTGCTTTCAGACTGCATCTTCTTCCATGTACTGGGTAATCTATCATTGGTAGCTCCTGAGCGACTTTTGAAAAATCTCTCCATTGATGTGGATGCTCTTACCACTTCTCCAATATATCCTACCATGTTAAATCTCCACCAATTACTCATGGTATTCCAAAGGCCTCTCATGGCAGCTAATTTATCCTGTAATTCTTTCATTTCCTTCCTCTACTAGAGGACCATAAATTTCTGTTAACATCCAGTTGAAATCAGTGTTTATTTCCACTAAAAGATTCTCTACTAGTCGCATCCCTTTTCATTTGTTAAGTACCAAATGGCAATCCCATTAATTTCTCCTTGCAGTTCTATTCTTCATTTGTCTCATAAAACAATGATTCCTCTACTTAGTTGTGCTCCCAATACTGTCCATTCTGCCACCTTTTACCGTATGCTTACAAAGTCATAAGTAAAAATTGAACCTTTCTTTCTTGCAGACAGATATCCATTTTCTACAACATCTTGGCGACTCTCTTCTATCTTCTCTGTTATATCTTTATAACCAAGTGGCTACTAATATGCTGTAACATTTTTGCCGGTAGTTGCTTTAGACTCTTAACTCTAATGTAAATTACCAAGAAACATCGGTAAGCTATAGTGGTGAAAAAAAAAAAGATTCTGTTATAAACTAGTGCTTTTCTTGATTTTATGCACTGGGGACATCTTCACCTCCAAATTTGTTCCTTTTTTGAAAGTAAATTTATTTATTTGGAGCTCCAAGAAAGTGGTAAGATGTACAACATCAGTGGACCCCTACTTTTCGGACGAAGTAAGTGAATTCATTAAAAAGCATGCAGAAGATGAAAGCAAATGATTACAAGAAAGATATTGTGCCTGCGCATATTCAAAAAACTAGTCCATCAGTATGGAGCTGACCCAATCCAAAAATTGAACATAGCTAGTTACATGGGCCTGATTAAGCCAGCTAAACAAGTTCAGTGCAAGCATTTTGCTTTGGGTGCATGTTGAGATCCCATAAAAACATCTATGATTCCGTTCATTCCAGATGCACCAAAAATAGCAGCAGGTGGCATTACCCAAATTCGTTTGATGGATTACCTACTCTCCGTGAACGCCGGCTTTCATATGCTTCCTTGATGCTATTAGGCTTGACGCAGGCTAGTCTAAAAATAGAGAAAAACTTGTTCCAAATATCATATGCTACTATACAATGCAAAAAGAAGTCTTAACGCTTTCAGAATTCAAATCACACATGTAGCACCTATTCACTGTTTGTATACTCCTTCTGCTGAGGTTGTCTTGAGTTAGGCATCAGCTAAAGCAAATCACTTTTGTAGGCAATTTTCTTCTCCAGATTAATTTTCATGGCCAGTGGTCTATCAATCATTCTTGGAGCAGAGATGTGCATATGCTTTCTTAGCAATAAATGCCCCGTCGTTAGAATCCCCTTATTTCGATTTATCTTTCAACTGAGGGTTGACAGTTATCCCTGCTAGGTTAGCTAACAACTCCATTAGGTATTCATCTACCAATCCTGAATATTTCTTCTGAATTGCGGATCTCAAGAGCCATTCTGCCAACACTGTCCTACAGAAGACTCTTGATTGCTTGCCAGTTGATACTAGTTAGGATATTCATCTTTTAGTGCCATTGTTCTTAGCCACTTATCTTTCCAAAACTTGATGAGTATTCCACTCCCTAACTTGAGCCTTGAGTTAAGTTGGAACTCTTCCCACAACCTAGATATATGCTTCCAGAGGCCTATAGCATGGGATGATCTGCTTTGTGCTGTGCACCAGTTGCTTCTCATGCCATATATCACTCCTCTCCACAATCTAAGATTCTCCATATTATATCTCCAATGCTATTTCATTAGTATACTCTTAGGGCATCTCCAACCTTTACCTCATTTTTTGTCCCCAAAATGGGGATTTCCCCATTTTGAGGACAACTTACTCCATCCCCATTTTGGGGACAACTTACTCCAACCATTCCCCCATTTTCCCTCCAAAATTTTTAATATTCTTCTCTCTCTTCTATATTATATTATTATCTTTCATTTTAATTTTTTTTTTAAATTTTCATTAAACAAATTCCATCTTTTATTTTCATTAATTTGTAATTTCCATTAAAACAATTCCATAAAATTTTAAATAATATAATTTGTAAGCAATTATTATAGATTAACTAATAATTCAAATAAAAGTGAAATCATTGCGATACAAGATTAATTAAATACATATTACATAACGATAAAATTCATTTGAAATACTACATAAATATTCAACCTCAACCTCTAGTATTCTCCCATAAATGATCAATTAATGCATTACGAAGTGTAAAATGAGCATCTTTGTCCTTAATTCTTCTATGTCGAGCTAAAAATTCTTGAAATCGTTGATTTTCATCTGCTGCCATTTCTACTGTTGGAGGTGGACCTTCCAAATCATCTTGAATTGGTGCATTAAGATCACACTTATTCTCGATTATGCGGCAAGAACAATAACGAATAATGTATAAAAGAAGTCAAGAATATCCACAGTCACAAGCTCAACAATCCTCAACCCCATTCACTCAATACTATAATGATTTTGGTGTATCTGTAAACGACATACCTCCCTACTAAGTTATTATGCTATTTACCGTAGTTTTAATTTTTATGTATTTTAATTTAATGTATATTCAATTGTCATGTATTTCCAAATTTAATGTATTTCCATTTAATGTATTTTCAATTTTCACTTTTCAATTTTAGCAACACCTAATATTGTATATTCGCACCTTTCAATTTTAGCAACATCTAATATTTTATATTTGCACCTTTCATTTTTTGAGATGATTATATATTTTTTGTACAATTATAACTTATAATAAAATTAACTTACAATTTTACATAAAAATAATAAATGCACGAAAATTAATTTATCAAAATGATACGCCAAAGTTAAGCTAAAATTAATATTATAAAGATATTACATAAACATATTTAGGTATATATAAAGAGATAAATTAAGATAAAATAATAATAAAATATACATGAATAGTAATGGGGGAGATGAATAGTGTACCCCCATATTTGAGGGAACACTATTCATCCCCCATTTTGAGGGCAAAAATGGGGGAGGGTTGGAGCTTCATTACCCCAAAAATTGCCCCCATTATGGGGAAATGGGGTAAGGTTGGAGATGGCCTTATTGTGTAATGCCAAATCTTTAACACCAGTCCTCCATGCTTTTTTCGTAAGATGAGTTTTGTCTATTTAACCAAGTGAAATACATGACTTTGATCTTCATCAAAAAAAAAAAAAATTAAATAAAAAATTTATGACTGATTGTTGCCTTCCCATAAGAAGGGTCTTCTAATTTGTTCTAGTCTCTTCTGCACTTTAACTGGTACTGCGAGTAAGGACATGAAGTATGTAGGAATATTATCTAGTACCAGTGTTATCAAAGGCGAAAAGCGCAAAAAAACTGTAAGGTCTATTAAGGCTTTAAGCACAAAGAACAAATAAAGTGTGGTCTTTAATGAATAAAACCGCAATAACAACAATTACAAACCTAGTATAATCCCATAAGTGAGGTCTGGGGAGGGTAGTGTGTATGCAAACCTTACCCCTAGCCTATAAAGGTAGAGATGCTGTTTTCGATAGACCCTCGGCTCAAGCAGACGAAAAAAATGAAGCAACAAAAAATAGCAGGAACAATGAAATAGCTTAACATAAGCGAATGACACATGTAATAAAGAACTAGGAATAAGAGAATACAAGAGTAGCTGAAGCCATTCCTATTCCTATTCGTTATTGCTACGGAGGGATTGGATGATATGTTGAAAAGAGCCTAGACAAACAATTGGATAATGGGCTTCAAGGTGAATCGCATGGCTGATAGCAACATGATGATTTCCCACCTTCAGTATGCCGATGGCACTATGGTGTTTTGTGAAGCTGATAGAGAACAATTGAAAGTATTAAGGGTGATTTTCATTCTTTTTGAAGCCACATCTGGACTATACATAAACTGGCACAAAAGTTTCATTTATCCGGTCAATGAGGTAATGGAATTACAAAATCTTGCTGATATTCTTTGTGGGAAAGTAGGTGAACTGCCTACTGTATATCTGGGGATGCCATTGGGAGCCAAGAGCATGTCAAAAGGAATTTGGAATGGTGTACTAGAGAAATGTAAAAAGAAGCTAGCAAATTGGAAGAATCAATGTCTATCTGTGGGAGGTAGACTAATTTTGATCAACTCTGTACTTGATGCCATGCCTACTTATATGATGTCCCTATTCCCAATTCCTGCGGATGTAGTGAAGAGAATTGATGCATTAAGAAGAAATTTTTTATGGGAAGGCAATAGTGAGAAGGAGAAGTTCTATTTGGTTAAATGGAGTTCTCTTACTACTAGCAAGAAGACAAGGGGATTGGGAATTAAAAACCTGAGAGTTCAGAATCATAGTCTGATGATGAAGTGGTTATGGAAATTTGCTGCGGATGAACAATCACTGTGGAGAGAGGTCGTTAGGGAGAAGTATGGTATAGAAGGAAAATGGACAACTAAACTTGTAAGACGTTCATATGGTGTTAGTTTGTGGAAGTCAATTAGGAATTTGTGGCCAAAACTTGTTAACAAGTCCAAATTCAAAGTAGAAAATGGTATGAAGATTTCCTTTTGGGATGAGAATTGGCTAGGCCAAGGAAATGGTATGAAGATTTCCTTCTCTGTAACAGTGCAGTACCTTGATATTGTGCTGCCTTTGAATTTGGACTTGTTAATGAGTGTTAATCTACCCCTTATGGAGGTATTGCATTTTCCATGAAACCAATTTCTTTTTTCAAACTTTCAATAACCCCACTTCAGATTTCTTGTGATTTATATGTAGCTCCTAGTGGGAGGCCTAGGTGTGTTGCGGGGAAGTTCCAACACTACAACACATTATATCAGATAGCTCCTCCAAATCAGGAACATCATTGACTAGATAGATCTTTTTGACAGGTTCATATATAATGTTGATATGGCTTCAGATTCATCAGTGTAAAATTCAGGTACATCAGTTGTGATATCTTAGCCCCATATAATGTGAGGGTGTCATTTGCATAAAGAAGATGCGAGACTGAGACTGAGTTTGTGCATCATTTTCCACCTTTAATCCCTCCATCTAGTGCAGTTGATTTGCTTTGTCAACCATTTTGCTGAGCTCCTCCATAGCCATAATAAAAAGAAAGGAAAAAGAAAACAATTGGCCCACCATTGATCAGAATAGAGTATTTAACTATGGTGATACTGAATTTGATCCACCTACTCAAGACTTCTCCAAATGTTATTTTCTTCAAAAAGAGTGTGTGTGGGGAGGGCGGGGGGGGGGGGGGGGGCTAAAAGTGAAAGAATGCCCCTGGGTTAGTGAACCGGTCTGGAAAAGAAGTTTGACCCGATTTAATAACCTTTATGGTCAACAAAGAAGTAGACCAGCTCATTCTTCTGTTTCGAACCTGTCTATGGGGATTTGACGTCAGTAGAGCCTCCAACAAACATCCCTCAGTGTCGGATTCAAGTCAAAAGATGACGGGGAACAAGGGTTTTCAGGCTACATGAGAATTTGAAAAAAGCCTCAATGCTTCCTCCATTGTTCTTATTCCGAAAAGAGATGGTGTTTCTAGCATCAAGGACTTTAGATCCATTAGTCTAATGGGAAGCATTTGCAAGGTTATATTTAAGATGTTTTCTGATAGACTAAAAAAAGATCTAGATGAGCCTGTCTACTTCAAAGAATGCTTTTGTGGAAGGTAGACAAATACTTGCTGCAGCTTTGGTAGCAAACAAAGTTAGTTGAGTCAAGAAGGAAACAAAGGGAACCCGGATTTTGGGTAAATTAGATCTTGAGAAAGCTTATGATCATGTCAATTGGGAGTTCCTTGATTTCATTATGTTGAGGATGTGGTTTGGTGCCAGATGGAGGAAATAGTATTAGGAGTGATGGATATTGGGCCTTTAGTCTGCCAGAATTGTTACTCTGTCCCCCTTCCTTTTCCTCTTTTTAATATCTTTTTGTTTTGGGTCTGTAAAATAATAGTTCTGACTATAGACTTTGTGCTTGATAGGCCGGCTAATTCCCTCTCTGCTTCCTTTTTATTTTGCTGGGTCAGGTTTCTCCTGGGCACTTTTTTATTTTGAATTTGCTTTGCTCCCCATGTGAGTAACCACGTGCCTATCAACTAAAGGGATAGCTGTAGGAGTGCTTAAGAAACACCATTGTGTCAGAAGTTTTAACACAGATTCTTTCCCATAGAATGAGATTTTTCCTTTGTATCTACGTCAATTCCACAAAGTCACCACCGAGGTTCCAATGGATCGAAAAGTATTTTACGACCATGTGTAGAGTGACACCAAAAGCTCTCACCCATGTATGTTCCTGCTTGTGACTTGTCATTTTTGTGCCGGTCATTGGCGAGCACTGTTCCAACAATAGTCTTCTTCCATTCCAAAACCACTCCCCGACTTTGACTCTCGTTGCTTCTTGTTGAGGTGGAAGGATAAATAAGAACTGATTATGAGCAGTCTAAGAAACTCTGATTTCGGCAGTGACTTTCCATCTATTGGTAAACTAAGTTTGAATCACCTCAGATTTCGGGTTAGGGCTAAAAGGGTCATTGAGGGTTCCAATCAAACATTTTGAAAGAAAATCTGGGTTGTTACTCTTGTCCAGTTTATTAACTTTGATCATATTCCCTATCACTTCTACTGCTGGCTCCTTTGACTACGTCCATCTAAGGACATTGGCTGCATCAATAGACGATTTCATCGGAGTGGTGAAATGTTGATTGACATGGGGCTTATCCAGGAATTGTAGAATTTTTCCTGCAATTTCTCTCCAACCGGAGTTGTACCCTGTTTTCGGGGTAATAATTAAAGACTCTCCGTCCTCATGAACCGCCCATAGCAATTGGAATTCTGATACACCATAAACATAAGTTTGGAGCTTCCTTCCCCATCTTCTACAAAGGCCACCAATCCCCAATGAGACTTGTTGGAGTTGTTCAGACCCTTATGAGATTCGCTTCCTCAATCTTCAGTCTGCTCGTCATCAGCTTTTCTCTAGGAAGATACCATGGATTGACCTTCTCGCTAATGTCTATGAGCTCAAAAGATTTCTCTTAGAGAAGTTTTCTGGCCATAGTTAAATAAAAAATCATCAGGAGATGGCCATCGAAAAGGGGTAAAGAGAGAAAAGGGTTTTTCTCGTTTCCAAAGAGAGCTTTTAAGAGAGAAATACGAATGCATCATTTATCAGTGAACCACTACATTTTAACACATCAAGGAGTCGATGAGCCATGAGAGAATTAACATTATTTATGTAGTTCATTTTGCACTAAGAGCCCAAAATTTGAGAGCTCTAAATTTACCATACAGATCCATGTATTCCTTCAAAGAGTCTGTGAATGTGTTGCGTGCGGAGATTGTCTTCCAAAGCGTTTCAAAGACTTCTTCAGTCTTTTCCTTAGCCAGCTTTTGCACCTACCTCACACTGTATTGGCATAGCCAACTGCATATCGGACAGCTTCAAAAACAAGTTAGAGATATGGCATCTGAACTTTGGAGTAAAAACAAATGCTATGCTCACACCAAATATTACACAAATAACAGCAGTTGTAGCCAAAAAAAAGCAAGACAGTTTTCAAGGAGCTTTAATTCTCCAAATTATTTCCTAAACTATTGCAGCCCCTTGCGCTTGCGTGGAGGAGGATATTGTAGCTTGATTCGACTGAAGACCTGCCAGTTTGCGAACTTTCCGTATAAAAGTGTTAGGTTTTATTCCATCTAAAAAAAAAAGTGTTAGGTTTTATTAGTTCTTCACTCCTTTGAGTTTTTTTGTTTTTTCTAAAGAATTGGATTATAATCCCTAACTCCTACTCATGGAAATTCCTTGTGACCCTTGCATTTTGCTTCTTGTTTTAGTTATTGCTGCCTCCTGGTTAATTACAATGCTATATAAATGTCGAAATGTATCTTCCTGGGGATTCATCTAGCCAACCTTCAAGAAAGAATCTTGTCTGTTTTAACATTTTCCTCCTTCAATTGCACTAAGTTTTGGTGCTCATTCCAGAGATACCTTACATTTACATATTGCCGAAAGTTGTGCAGAAGTTACAAAATTTGTGTACACCATTCAACATGCATCCCATATTTTGCCTCGACTAGCTCTTTGCTGGTGAAACTTCATGCCAAGTTTTACACTCTTACTATCACTTGTTTTTAGTTTTGCTCTCTATTCATGTTTTCTATTAAAATTGTCCATGAAAGATATACTTAGTTTGTCAGAGTGCATCATGAATTGATACACTAGATATTTATCTGATTTACTTGTACTTTATCTTATTGATGTTGTTTTTTAAGCAGCTGGAGTATGATATTTTGGAATATGTTGTTATTGAACGGTTGGCACAAAGTGGGAGAGAGAAGCTGAAAGATGACGGCCTTAATTTGTGCGATTGGCTTCAGTCTTTGGCATCATTTTGGGGTCACCTGTATGTATAGTTTCTTCTTGCTGGTTAGAATTATCTCCCTAGTTTGAACATATTCTGTTGCATATGATGTTACTGCTTACTGTTCTACTTCCTTAAAGAACCAAGAATATGTGACTTTTGGGGATTTTTGGCAAGCGCTTCCACCTTTCATCATGTGGTTCGTGGTTTTGCATAATATATACATATATAATGTAGTAAATATTTTTGTATGTAGACCTTTTTGTAAATTAATATTTGTCGTTTTTGCCTCCGGAATTGGTTGGGCGGGATGATCTTTCTTACTGACCAATGCTAGTCAATCATAGTTCTGATATTTTAATTATGGATGTTCCATTTACTGTAATCCTATTTCACATTCTGGTTTTACAGAAAATATAGTTCTTCCTGTGGCACGTTGCCCAGCTTCTGGTTGCAGATTAACTTCTGAAGAAGCTGGGGAGATCTTCTTTGGTGGCTTAGTTGACAAGTTCGTCACCTTCAGCCTAACATTCAGCTGTGAAAAGAATGGGAAATAAGAATATAAAAAAGGAGAGATAGTACAGAATTTTCATCTCACATTCTTCCCATTTCTTGTATACCTCAGGGTCTCTTGTTTTGAGAGGATTTGAATAGAATCAATTGGGCAGTCAAAAACACTATCTTCTCTTGAAGTTTGCAGCTATCTACAAAGAGAAGCCTGAGATCTTCTTTATGTGGAGATACAATTTGTCTAATACTTAAAGATTAGCTAAAGAAGAAGATTAGCTAATGGAATTGTTTGAACAGTACAGAAGTATTCTGAAATGTTGATGAGCAATTGGTTAGTTTTCCTGCCTGCCTAGTTTGCTATGTCGAAGTGCTGCGGTTCTTAGTCAGTCATTCCAGACTAAGGTTGGTTGTACAACAAAATCATGTGGTAGATCTGAGAACATGGCCTGTTGGAGGTGTAAGAGCAAGAGTTGGATCCCGTTCGATATATATGATAATCATAATGATGGCCATCATCCTTTGGACAATCTTTAGATTTATTGATGATGAATCTTTACTTGATAAGGAAGAGCTGTGTTGGCTAGTATGTTGTTTTCAGCATACCTCCTTTTCTGAAGATACTTCAAGAGTTACACCTGCTCTTCTCCTCATGGAAGGATAGTGAGACCTTAAAAGGAACACAATTTATCTGTTAACTTGGTCTCTTGAATACAGCAAGTGAGGGGTTTTGTGCTTGGATGGAAATAATTCAATTTGTTTGTGAGAGGGAGAATGACAGCATTATTTGGTGGTGATTGTTTACTTGATTCGTCTGACAATGTTTTCCCTTAGTATCGCTCATTAGATGCAATCCTGTGCTTGGTCTTCCACTGCTGCATTTTGTGGGAATGGCATGTCTTGGAAACTGCTGCTTCATCTACTCCTCAGCAGGAGCTGTATAGAGTAATTATTCACTCTTTCTCGGGGAATTATCTCTAGGTAGAATATTTTCTTTGTTGGATTCCCAGAGCTCATGATTTACCAATTCTGCAGAAAACATGAGCAAGAAGTTTCTCATTGGATAGACAATGAGTAGTAAGACTTCTGGTATTAAGAAAACAATAACATTACAGGCACATTGAGCAGGATGCGCTCAGGCACATCTAAAGAGGCTAGAAAAGATCACTTCTTTTCCGGTGTTATCTAAACAGTTCCGGCGTCCTTTTCAGAGTTTTACTGTTAATCATCCATCAGTGGTTAATCCTAAAAATTCTTTTATTTCATTATGGGGGAAAATAGGATTTATTTCGCAGCAGGATTTAAATCTTATGATATTACACGACTCAAGTTAAGGGAACAAACATGGTTAGTAGAGTGATGCCATATAAAAATACTAATTAAAAGTTCAGAAGAAATGAGTGTACGGCTAATGCTGAATTTAATTTTTGTTTGCAACGTGTGGGAGGGAAAAAAGCACGCAGAAGGTGGAAAACTAGCTATAGTATTGTGATACATTGTGATCTTGCTCTTAATAAAATTAGAGCAGCTAGCGTCAGCTTTAGATGACTGCTATTTGTTGTGCTATTTGTTTTCTGATCCTGGATTGTTACATCTCATTAGCTTACTGCCAATACTTTGTAATCTGGTTATGTGTCTTTGTGTGACAGAGCAGTTGGATTCTGCTTGATCTAAGAAAGTAGATAATCAGCATTCTGTTTTGTCTCACTTTCAGAGTTCTTGAACTCCTTTGTGTCCAAATGTTTACAGAATCTCATTAACTTTGTGAGATCTTATTTTGACTATTGGACCTAATTTGCTTATAATATGCCAGCACTTGCCTTCTTTAGTGTCTATCTAGCTCAACCTCGCTTGTGTTTCAAGTTGAGATAGATTCTTTGATCACATGTCCATGCTTGCCAGTTGAAATGAAGTTATACCATTTTTTCAGAGGTTGGGCATTTTTCTGTGTAGCACTTATTTAGTATGAGCATCTAATGTTTTTAAGAGTGAGTGATGTCAACCTACCATGATACATTCTGGCATAGTTTGAGTCTTAGTTGTAATCGTTGGTAAATTCTCCAGGTGTAAAAAGTACCCGTCAATGGAATTGAGGGGCCTTTTTCAGTATCTTGTTAATCAGTTGAAGAGAGGAAACGGTATTGAGCTTGTTTTCATGCAGGTACTTATTTTATTATTTTCATTTGTGGCACATGAATACTCTTTCGGCTGAAAACTCACCTTTTGTGGAGTTCCATTGATTATCTGCAGGAGCTCATTCAGCAAATGGCTAATGTACACTATACAGAGAACATGACAGAGGAACAATTGGATGCCATGGCTGGAAGCGATACTCTACGCTATCAGGCTACCTCATTCGGAATAACCCGGAATAATAAGGTGCTTAAGAAACTGTCATTTTAGTTGCAAGTTTCCAGAAATTTATTCTTTGGAAATTGTATATTTGAACCTGCAATGGCTCTGGAGCATGACACTTTCAGATAAATGTCTTCGACATGATTGCTCCGGAAAGGTTTTCATTTCCATGTTGATTTCCCTTTTGCATATGCAAGTACTAGTTGTAATAGAAATCTTTCTATGTTGGAGGGAACATCCGATAATATTATTGATTTTGATCATTCATTCTGCAGTTTACATATTTTGTAACATGGAATCTCCATCTTGGTATTTGTTTCCCTCCCTTTCTCTCTTTGTGATACAAGACTAGAAGGGAGATATTGGAGAATGAGAAAGAAGAATAGGGAGAGGAGAGATAAATAAAAAGAGAAAGAAAGTGGAATAGCAGAATAAAGGAAACGAAGAGATAATAAGAAAGAGGGACTTTCAATATGAAATCAATTCTTATTATTCAATAGAAAGAGAGATTTTGATATCAAATCATTTTTGTGAGAATGCACGGAAAAAAATCTGTTATTGATATTCTATTAAGTCTTTTACAATAGCCTATTTATAACTATACCCAATACATATTCTACTCCTATTCCATGTGGACTAGAGTTATTTACATAACTATCTAACACTCCCCCTCAAGCCGGTGAAAATATCTGCAAGCTGATCATTCGACTTCACAAACTTTGTAGCAATATCTCCTGAGAGTATCTTTTCTCTGACGAAGTGACAGTCAATCTCAATGTGTTTAGTTCTATCATAGAACACCGGATTTGATACAATATGAAGGGCAACTTGATTATTACACACAAGTTTCATCTTGCTGATCTCACCAAATTTCAACTCCTTGAGCAAGTGTTTGATCCAAACTAGCTCACATGTTGTCACAACTATTGCTCGATATTTTGCTTCTGCACTATACCGAGCAACAACATTTTGTTTCTTGCTCTTCAAGACACCAAATTACCTCCTATAAAAATACAATATCTAGACGTAGAATGTCTATCAGAAGGTAATTTTGCCCGGTCAGCATCTGAGGATCCAACAGTTTGCTCATGGCCTCGATCTTCAAATAATAATCCTTTGCATGGAGCTAATTTTATATATCGAATAATGCGGATAACTGCATCCCAATGACTATTAGAAGGAGAATCCATAAACTAACTCACCACACTCACAGGAAAGGAAATGTTAGGTCTAGTCACTGTGAGGTAATTTGATTTACCAACTATCCGCCTATATCTTGCAGGATCGGTAAGCGGCTCCCCCCCTCCGATCCTGGCTGAAGTTTAGAATTCAGATCCTTAAGAGTATCAACAGGTTTACAACCTGTCATTCTTGTCTCCTAAAAAATGTCAAAGGCATACTTCCGTTGCGAGATCACAATACCTGAGCTAGATCGAGCGACCTCAATACCCAGAAAATACTTTAATTTGCCCAGATCCTTTGTCTCAAAGAGATGTTGCTTCAACTTAGTAATACCGTCCGGATCATTGCCAGTAATAACAATATCATCAACATAAACACAGAGATATGAAGCAGAATGCCGATAGAATACTGAGTGATCAGCTTCACTACGAGTCATGCCAAACTGCTGAATAATTATGCTGAACTTACCAAACCAGGCTCGACGAGATTGCTTTAGACCTATGTTGCTCGTCTCCGAAAATGTTGATGGGTGCGTGTCGGATCCTCCATAAGTAGTGCATTTTTGGAGGATTCGACATGGGTGCGGCAACTGCTTTGGAGAGTCCACACAACATAGCTTAAACCATAGAGGGACCGATGCAACAATGACACTAGACTTCCCCTGAGCAACAAAACCAGGTGGTTGCTCCATATAAACCTCATCCTCAAGATCACCGTGAAGAAAAGTATTCTTAATGTTCAACTAGAGAGGCTAATGGCGAACAATAGCCATGGGTAGAAAAGGCGGATTGATACTATTTTAGTCGCGGGAAAGAAAGTATCACTGTAATCGAGTCCAAATACATGAGTATACCCTTTGGCAACAAGACGAGCCTTAGGTCGATCAACCTGGCCATCTGACTAACTTTGATTGCATACGCCCAATGACAACCTACAATATATTTCCCTGAAAGAAGAGGACGAGGAACAAGCTCCCAAAGTACCACTCGTATCTAATGCAGACGTCTCGTCAATCATAGCCGGTCGCCATCCTGGATGAGACAATGCTTCACCTGTAGACTTAGGGATCGAGACAGAGGACAAAGATGATACAAACACGTAATGGGATGCTGACAGGCGATGCTAACTTAAACCGACATAATGCGGATTAGAATTAAGTGTGGACTGTATACCTATCGGTTGACTACAGGGTCAGGTGCAGGAAATGAATCAATTGGGCTTGATGTTGGGCGCGAACGACGATGATAAGTCTGGAGTGGTGAAGTTGTGGAAGATTGAAGGAACTCGAGCTATAGGTGGTGAAGCTGGAGCTGTAGAGGAAGATAAATGAGAGATAGTGACTGAATCTCCAAAAGATGGAACTGGTAGCATCTAAAAAATATCTAAGTGATTACTTGGACTTGTGAAGTATGATTGGGTTTCGAAGAAGGTAATATCAACAGACATAAGGTACTGCTAGAGGTTAGGTGAATAACATTTTTATCCCTTTTGCGTTGTCGAGAAACCTAGAAATACGCACCTAAAAGCACGAGAAGCTAACTTATCTTTTCTTGGAGTAAGGTTATGAATAAAACACGTGCTCCCAAAGACACGGGGTGGAAGAGAGAACAAAGGTGAGTAGGGAAACAAGACAGAGAATGGAACTTGATTCCAAATAGCTGAGAATGGCATATGATTAATAATATAACAAGATATAAGAACTGCATCCCCCAAAAAACGCAACAGAACATGGATTGTATGAGTAGGGTACGAGCAGTTTCAATAAGATATCTATTCTTTCTTTTAGCTACCCCATTTTGTTGAGATGATATGGACAAGATGTTTGATGAATAATCCCATGAGAGTTCATAAACTTCTGAAATGGGGAAGACAAATACGCTAAGGCATTATCACTGCGAAATGTGCGGATAGAAACCCCAAATTGATTTTGAATTTCAGCGTGGAAGGTTCGAAAACTAGAAAATAACTTAGATCGATTTTTCATCAAAAATATCCAAGTGCTCCTGGAATAATCATCAATGAAACTGACAAAGTAGCGGAATTCCAAGGTAGAACTGAACCGACTAGGACCCCAAACATCTGAATTTACTAAAGTGAAAGGTGACTACTCGATTATCATGACGCCGAGAGAAATGGGAGCGGGTGTGCTTACTGAGCTGACATGACTCACACTCTAGAGTGGACAAGTGAGATAAACCAGGTACCGTTTTTTGAAGTTTTGACAAACTGGGATGTCCCAACCGTTTATGTAATAAATCTGGTGAATCAGTAACAAGACGAGTTGTTGAAGGACGGTAAGATGCGAGTCCATGTGATTTTGCAAGGTTAAGGTAATAAAGTCCATTTAATTCACGCCCGGTACGAATGATTCGCCCCGTATTGCACTATATAAAAACAAGGTCATCAAGAAGTAAAATAGAGCATTTAAGTGATTTAGCTAAGCAACTAACGACTATGAGATTAAAAGGACTACCGGGAACATAAAGAACTGAATCTGAAAGTAAGGAAAAAAGCTGGCTTGCTTGACCTATCCCAATTACCATGGTTTGAGATCCGTTGGCCATTGTGATTGTTGGATGAGATTGAGAACATGAGTTAGTAGTGAAAAGAGATTTGTTACCAGAAATGTTATCACATGCACCTGAATCAATGACCCAAGACTCGAGGTTGAAGATTGAGAGAATCAAGTCACGCTACTACCTGTTTGAACATGGAAGCTATCCTTGAAGATGTCTGTTTACATGGTTTGTACTGAAGGAACTCAATATAATCCGGTAAAGAAACCATCTCGATTGGATTCAATGGATTGGATCCAACGGATTGTGAGAAAGGCTTCTGATACGAATGACATTATAATGTTCACGCCGGAAAAATCAGAAGCTTTTATGGAAATTACTGTTCACACCGGAAAAATATAAAAGTGGTCAGAATTTGGTTTAAATTGGATGTGTAGGTTCGGAATTGCAAGGGGGACAAGCTGTCCCGAAAAGTCGTCGCCAAAAAATGGCCGAAAGTAGCCCCATGCGCCAATGCGTGACGTCCAAACTTCACCGGAAAATTCTCTTTCGGCAGCGCGTGGACGATGTTCTGCCGAAGAATTTTTTATGGGTTGGTCGCCGGAGGCTAATCTGCTTCTTGGTGGTGTTGGGTTTTGCACAACACTGGCGAATATTGGTTATTTCTTGTGGCAGACCTGTGTTTGCCGGAAAAAGACTTCCGAATGACTGATTTCTCTTCCTGGAGTCGCTGGAATTTATGCACATCGATAAATCTCTCACAAATGCTCTGATACCATGTGAGAATGCATGAGAGAATAATTTATTATTGATATTCTGTTAAGTCTTTTACAACAGTTCTATTTATAGCTATACACAATACATATTCTTCTCCTATTTCACATGAGACTAGAGTTATTTACATAACTATCTAACAATTTTATATCATTTAAGTTTGCTCCAAACAAAATACTTTCGTGCAATCTGAACTCCTAAAACAAAACAAACTATATGCATAACTTGAATGAACAGACTACCTCAAACTAGTATATAAAATATTATCGCTACTAAAGCATAAGAGTAGATAAAGTTTATATCTAATACTCTCTCTGTCTTTGTTTTATGTGACACACTTCCCGTTTTAGTCTGTCCCCGAAAAGTAAACACCCTTCCCTATTTGGAAACTATTTAAAAGCGAAAAAGTGTGAATTATAAAAGTTCCATCAATTAGTTGATTAAATATTAAATTAAAATATAAAGTATAGGCTCCGGTGTATAACTCGTCTTTATTGAAAAATCGAAGTAAGAGCCCTTTCATTAGAAGTAAGAAAAAACTTCCTAATAAACCGGGGTAGGACTGGTCAAATAAGCAGTAATTCATCTTTGTGTAGATGAAGAATGGGCTACTTTCTCACAAATTGAAGACTTTAATACCAAGAAAGATCCTTCTGAAACATATTATTAGAATCCCAATTTTACCCTTAATGACATTTCTTGTTTGGACCCACTTACTATAGAAATTCATTCTTTTAAGGAGAGAAAATGAAAAGACTCATGGAACTTTCATCAACACAACAATAACAATTCCAGTGTAATCCCACAAGTGGGGTCTGGGGAGGGTAGTGTGTACGCAGAGCTTACCCCTACCTTATGAAGATAGAAACTCATTCTTTTAAGGAGAGAAAATGAAAAGATTCGTGAAACTATCACAAACACAACAATAACAATTCCAGTGTAATCCCACAAGTGGGGTTTGGAAAGGCTATTTCCGGTAGACCCTCAGCTCATAGAATAGTGAAACTAAAGCAGACAATTGCAACAAGGTAACATGGTAATGAAAGTGAATAACACAACATGTACTAATAACGAACTATGAATAAGAAAATATAACAATAGAACTAGTATTACTAGCATGCAAACTCTCACCAACACATATTTAATTTTTTGGTAGTTAAGGCAATTTTGGTACTTTGGTAGTTAAGTCAAAGAAGTCTCATGTCTAGAAAATGAAAGTAGCGGAAATAAGGATATTGAGATCGATGTGCGGGTATACCAGGAGAGATAAGATTAGGAATGAAGTTATTAGAGACAAGGTGGGTGTGGTTCCTGTGGAAGACAAGTTGCGGGAATCGAGGTTGAGATGGTTCGGGCATATGAAGAGGAGAGACACTGATGCCCCGGTTAAGAGGTGTGAAAGGTTGACCATGGCGGGTCAGAGGAGGAGTGGAGGGATTCCTAAGAAGGACTTGGGAGAGGCGATTAGGCGGGACATGACACTACTTTAGCTTATTGAGGCCCTTGATAGGAAGGTATGGATGTCGAGTATTAGAGTTGTGGGTTGACAGGTAATCAAGAGTTTTCACTAGTCTCACCAACAGTATTAGTACTGGTTTTAGTTTACTATTCCTAGTTCCTTGTTGTACACAGTGTGTCATTTTACCGGTAGTATTAGCACTATTCTTGTATTTTCCTATTCCTGGATCTTTGTTATTACATGGCCATTTGCTTTCGTTGTCAATTACATTGTTATTTCTATTGTTTGTTCGTTGCTCCCTTTTCTGTTCCCGAGTCGAGGGTCTACCAGAAACAACCTCTCTATCCTCATAAGGTAGGGGTAATGTCTGCGTACACACTATCCTCCTTAGACCTCACTTGTGGAATTTCACTGGTTTTTTTTGTTGTTGTTGTCGCATATATTTAGCATTCCTTTATTTCTTGAACTTAGTACCCAGTCAAACACCCTCACATAAAATGGGACGGAGGGAGTATAAAATTAGTTTTATTTTTTTGGTTGCTATTAGATAAACATAAATAATGTTCTGATCACAAGAAAAAGATAAACGTAAGTACTGTATTTACATCATTTTGTAGTTTTTCCCTACTTCAAACATTTACATAAGCATCACTTTTACCACTTAATGGGTACAATGTCATTAAACAGCCTTGGGTACATGCATATCTATCAAACTGAACTCTGTGAGTAATTTGGCAATTAACTTTTTCGAATTAGAATATTTCAAGCCTGAACTACCCGGGGGAAGAATTATTTTAGCTTAAAGTGTGTTTCTGACATTGTATTTTGTCTGTTTTTTTTTTGAATGGTAAGCTCAGTTTTATACAGAATCTTTGACATAAAGTATTGCAATCCATTTGGGATTCCTCTCGGACACTGGAATTGTGCCAGCTGTGGATCTCTAATCTTGCGTTTAGAATCCTAATTTGACTTTGAGGACCTAACATGTGGCTCTCCTTGCAGGCATTGATTAAATCGACTAACAGGCTGAGGGATTCTTTGCTCGCAAAAGATGAACCAATGTTGGCAATTCCACTGTTGCTACTCATTGCTCAACATCGTTCTGTGTAAGCATATAACATTGTTGAATGTCTTAGAAAAATTCCACACAATAATGTAAAACTTGTATGCATGAAGAATATGGATATTTTCCTATGAAAATCAAGTCCAACTTCTCTCCCTGATTCCTAGTGTAAGGATGCTGGATATTCTGCATCTGCAAGGGTGGTGTTGTCGCCTTCAAATCAAGGGTGTTGATGTTATTTGTTTTGGGCCCATCCAATTTTATTAGATATTCTATTGATCAAAATCCATTCAAGAGCCTGGAACTACTTCTTGAACTTGAACTCAGATTCCTCTTTATTACTTGTTTAAGAAACTGTATCAATTGATTTCTCTTAATCATTTTGCCTTTTGCTATGCAGGGTAGTTATTAATGCCGAAGCTCCATACATTAAAATGGTCAGTGAACAGTTTGATAGGTGTCATGGAGCCCTTCTTCAGTATGTTGAATTTTTGTCTAGTGCGGTGACTCCAACAGCTGCCTATGCTCTTCTCGTTCCAGCTCTGGATGAGCTTGTACATGTGTATCATCTTGATCCCGAGGTTATCCCAAATTCTTTGGATGTCTTCAACTTTTCTTGTGTTTCATGTGATTCTTCATTGAATAAATCTGTTGAAGTCTGGGGTCCGTCACATGAATCATTTTGATTTAAGAGGGAATTTCAAATTTGTATAAATGTCAAAGGACATGACTATCACTTGAAAAGCCAAATAAAAGCCCCTGCGCTTTAGTTCAGTGTAAGAGCTCAACACATGATGTGTGGGTCAAGCACGTCAGGTATTCACCTTGCTGCGGACTAAAGCTGGGTATATAAGTGGAGAATGGTGGAGGGGAGGGCCCATTATCCACCGAGTTCGAACTGTGCTCTGGCTAGCTCTCGGGGATTTCTTGGTTTTAACAAAAAGCCAAAATAAGTCTTGAAATATTGTTATCTAGTTTGTATTACAAATCCAGAACTACTTTTATGTATATCCAAACAGACGCAAAGAGGTTGATGACCTCCATTGCACTTTCAAGAGGCGCCTGCCCAAAGTCTGCCCACGTGGCAGAGTCTACATCATAATTTGTGGCAACAGGGAGCCTTAAAAAAATTTGGCACCAAATCTTTTCATCCAAATGGTCTGTATAGGTTTTCCTTAGGTCTTCCCTATTCTAGTCTTTTCACAGCATCATAAGTAATACGCTTCAGTACTTCCTGTAACATTTGTGATGTTTTACCTCAGGTAGCATTTTTGATTTATCGGCCTGTTATGAGGCTCTTCAAGTGTCAGAGAAATTCAGATGTCTTTTGGCCTTCAGATAGTGATGAAGCAGTGGGGCCAGCAACTGCTGAAAAGGAGTCTGAAAGCTCAGATTTATCTGCCTACTTACTCCTTGATCTTGGTTCTTCTCGGAAACCTATTTTGTAATACTTTCTGACCTCTTCTGCTCGAGTAGTTAGAGAATGTCATTATATAAATATGACGCATCTACCTGTGTTCGTAGCAGTATATAAATATGTCTTTTCAGTATTATTTTATTCTGTTTGGCTGCTTATTCTAATCAGCCTTTCTTATCTGCATGTAGATGGACAGATCTTCTTGATACCATCAAAACAATGTTGCCTTCAAAGGCCTGGAATAGCTTATCCCCGGACTTGTATGCCACATTCTGGGGTCTTACACTCTATGATCTTCATGTTCCTAGATCCCGTTACGAGTCTGAAATTGCTAAGCAGCATGCTGCTCTTAAAGCTCTGGAAGAACTTTCTGATAATTCGAGTTCTGCAATCACAAAAAGGAAAAAAGATAAAGAAAGAATTCAAGAGTCACTAGATCGGTTAAGTATGGAGCTCCAGAGGCATGAAGAACATGTTACATCTGTTCGTAGACGACTGACTCGTGAAAAGGATACATGGCTGAGTTCGTGTCCTGATACTTTAAAGATCAACATGGAGTTCCTTCAGCGGTGTATATTTCCACGCTGTACGTTCAGTATGCCAGACGCTGTGTATTGCGCCGTGTTTGTTAATACTCTTCATTCCCTTGGAACACCCTTCTTTAACACTGTGAACCACATAGACGTTTTGATATGTAAGACAATACAACCCATGATTTGTTGTTGCACCGAGTATGAAGTGGGTCGACTAGGAAGATTTTTGTATGAGACATTGAAGACTGCTTACTATTGGAAGGTACTCTTCAGTATATCTCTTGTGCAAGATGCCTTCAGTGGATTGAAGTAGTAGTTTCACTAGCAGTTTCTAATAATTTGCAGTTTTACTAGTACCGTTTTTAATTTCTTTTTTCATTTTTAAATTGAAGAGTGACGAATCAATTTATGAACGTGAATGTGGAAATATGCCTGGATTTGCCGTCTATTACAGATATCCAAACAGCCAGCGTGTTACATATGGCCAATTTATTAAGGTTAGTCTGTGACATTTCATAAACGTACAATGGGGGAGGCAGGAGTGCAGTTTGATCTTTTGGGAAATAAACTAACCTCAATTCCTTGCTTCCCCCTTAGTGTGATAATTTGGAGAATTACTTCACTTGCAACGATTTTCTCCTTAGGAGCATGTCTCAGCAACAAAAACTCGTTATAGGACTTGACCAAACAGTTTGGATTATCTACCTAGTGTACATGTAAATTTGTGGTTGAATTTTACCTCACATCACTAATTTTCTCAAACAAATCTAGTCAATGTTTTCTCTTTTGCATGAGGTGGTCCTCCTTTTCTTCCTGGTCTCTACTTCGCTTATTTATTTATTTATAAATTTTTATCTGGTTTATTTTATCTATTAGATTTTTGTTGCTTTCACCTTTGCCTCCTACTGTGTGATACAAAAAGTTATGATTTGGTTTCTTTAATCCCACAAGTCATTCATTTGTTTTTTAGTGGTAGATACTCTGTGTTTACCTTATAGTTGCAATTTTAGGTGCACTGGAAGTGGAGCCAAAGGATCACGAGGTTGCTCATACAGTGTCTGGAATCAACTGAGTACATGGAGATCAGAAATGCTCTTATTTTATTGACAAAGATCTCGAATGTCTTTCCAGTTACTCGGAAGAGTGGAATAAACCTTGAGAAGAGGGTATACCTGATTGAATGCAGGATTGTATCTTTAGAACTCTAAACCATCAAGCTTATATTTTTTTTTTACTTCTTTGGTCTTGTTCTAGGTTGCCAAAATTAAATCTGATGAAAGAGAGGATCTCAAAGTATTGGCTACAGGGGTTGCTGCAGCTCTGGCTTCTAGAAAGGTAAAACTAGGAATGAAGCCTAATCGTAGTTTTGAAGTGATTCTGAAATAGTGCCTGTCTGACTACAACAATCAAAAACCATATGATATGGCTTATTAAGAGTTTCTACTTCTGCAAGCTTGGGTTTTCTTTCCCTTTTGTTTCACTTGATGTTGTGGTTATTTTATTCTTTGTTATCATTTTTTTTCCCTCTTCCTGCGGAGGGCAGGATGGCATTGGCTGGCGGAAGCCTGAGCTATAGTATTACTCACTTCATGCCAGTTTGTACCAAAACATTAGCACCTTTTATATATTTAGAAACTATCCATTTCTTGCAGTCCTATTTACTCTTAGTGACATGCTCTTGTTAGGGGTTGATGTGACTTCATAATGATAAGGGTATGTGTAGTATCCTTCTTTTCTTTCTTAAAGTCCGCGTTCAGTGAAACATCAACAAACAAATTGGGACGGAGGGATTATTTCTGTTTGAGGTTGAAATTAGCCCTGCAGTTTAAAATGTTAATTCATGGACTTAATTGATTATTTTCTGCAATTTGTTTGCCTTCTTTTTTCCCAGCCATCATGGGTGACAGATGAAGAGTTTGGTATGGGTTACCTAGAACTAAAACCTGCGGCAACACCTGGTTCTAAATCTTCAACTGTTAATTCAGTAGCCATACCAAACGGGAGTGGCCCTAGTATTTCTCAAGTTGAGCCTTCTGTTGGAAGAAGTGTGGCAGCAGGAAGAGTAGTTGATGGCAAGTTGGATAGGCTGGAGAGCTCTATGCCAAAACCTGACTTAGGTCAGGTAAAACTGAAATGTAGTCAATCAGTTAATGGGCTGGATTTGCAATCTATGCCATCTGCTGCCCTGCACTCTGGTACTCCAAGTCAGAGACATGTCAATGAGTTTATGAGTAGACCATTGGAAGAGAATACCATAAAAGCTGCTTCTAAGATGTCTGGCGAGCAGGAGGTATGTTCACTACTGTATTTATCTGTCTAACACAATCTCATTAATGTTGATTTAGCAAATATCACATCTGTTGTGGACGTGTTTGGCGTTGTTATTCGAATATAATTTGAATTGTTGTCAAATTGTGTTTAATCGATCATTGTCCTTGTAAATAGAAATACTTTGCAGTAGATTACATCTGAATGCAGTTGTATTTCACTTTGCTGAATATTTTTGTATTATCGAACAGAAGCCAGCACTTATTATGTCACAATATCTTAATTAGAGAGCACCTTACAGAACCACTTCTGCTGATTAGCTATTGAACCTTGAGACTGAAAGCATTATAAACCTTTCCTAGCTTAGTACCCTAAGCTTTGTTCGTTTCTGAATCTTTGTTCTTTAAAAAGCTTGTATTCTGTTGGAGCTTGTATGTTTCTTTGTTGTTGGATGTGTTCTTTCACTTCTTAACTAACTCTGTGTCTCTTAGCTTGCCAGTTATTTCTGCACGATTTTTCAGTCTTGTAGCTAAACTAAAATTTTAATGCAGTTGTTTTTGTTTGACTACTTAGCATTTATTGTCTTGTAATTAACAACTTGCTAGCACTCCTTTTACTAGATATTATCCCAAAACTTTTGACTTGGGAAGGCTAATATCATGGAATAAAATTTTGGTCATTGAAGGGGAGCCTTGGCGTAACTGGTAAAGTTGCTGCCATGTGACAGGTCACGGGTTCGAGCCGTGGAAACAGCCTCTTGCAGAAATGCAGGTAAGGCTGCGTACAATAGCCCCTTGTGGTTCGGCCCTTCCCGGCACCCCGCTCATGGCGGGAGCTTAGTGCACCGGGCTGCCCCTTTAAAATTTTGGTGATTGTGGTTCCATAGCATAAAAGTTGTTTTTAATATCATGCCAAGGTTTAGGCCTACTTGATATTTTATCTTCCAAGGTTAGAACATTATCTTCACTGAATATTGTTAGTGTAAGATATGGATGATGAAGTAACCACTTTGCCTTCCTTTTCGATGAATTCTTATGCAGATGGAGCAAAATGGATCCTTTATTATTCAACTGAGCATTTCTCTTTTGTCAATTGTCTGAACTTAATACACAACACCCTTTTTTGTAGGGAAGAGCTACAGGTAGGCGAGCTGCTCCTGCTGGATCTCTTTCAAAGCAACAAAAGCATGATATTGAAAAGGACGACAAGTCTGGGAAAGCTGTTGGAAGAGCAACTGGAGCTACTTATGTTGATGTTGGTCATCCTTCTGAAAGCAGACCAAGTGGGAATGTCAATGTTTCTGCTACAGTTTCAGGAAATGGTAGCTTGTTGTCTGCTGTACCTAAAAGTGCAGCTTCATTAATGAGATCGCTAGATCTTTCAAGTGAATTGAAAGCAGAACTTGCAGCTACCAAATCAGCTGAGCTGATGTTTTCTGCTGGAAAAGATGATGGCAATGAAAGCTCTGATCTGCATAAGCAGTCCTCATCGCGTCTGGTCCATTCGCCTCGGCAGGATGCTTCTAGAGTTAATGAAAAAGTACAGAAGAGATCTAGCCCCACGGAAGAGCTTGATAGACTGAATAAACGCCGGAAAGGTGAACTTGACAGTAGAGATATTGATGGTGGTGATGTTCGTTCATCTGAGAGAGAGCGGTTAATAGATGCACGAGCTGCTGATAAACTTCATGCAGCAGATTATGATAAACATGGATCTGATGATCAAATATTGAACCGGGCCTCGGAGAAGCCTCTTGATAGATCCAAAGATAAGGGTAGTGAAAGACATGAGAAAGACCACAAAGAAAGAGGGGACCGTCCTGACAAGTCTCGTGGGGATGATACGTTGTCTGAAAAATCAAGAGATAGGTCGACAGAGCGGCATGGAAGAGAACGTTCTGTTGAAAGAGTACAGGAGAGAGGTGCTGATAGGAACTTCGATAGGTTAAGTAAGGATGAAAGAATCAAAGATGATAGGAGCAAGCCGCGACATAGTGAAGCGTCTGTAGAGAAATCTCATACGGATGATCGGTTTCACAATCAAAATTTGCCTCCACCTCCACCACTTCCGCCTCACATGGTCCCCCAATCCATTAATGCAGGCAGAAGAGATGAAGAATCTGATAGACGTTTTGGAACAGCCAGGCATAGTCAAAAACTTTCTCCAAGGCATGATGAGAGAGAGAGACGACGATCAGAAGAGAATAATGCATTATTGCAGGAAGATTTGAAGCGAAGGAGAGAAGAAGATTTTCGAGATAGAAAGCGGGAAGAAAGAGAACTTCCAATGAAGGTAAGTTTGATTTACATTTCATGCACAGTCATTCAAGATACAGCGGACAGTATTGATGTTACTGGCATTTGTTATCTTCTTAATTACAAAAACAGATTTAGCTGCTATTAGTATGCTTACGATTAGTATTGATCAACTTCGGACAGGTCGTTGAAACTGAATATGCTTTAAGGAAAGTTTAGATTTTATACTCCTTGATACTAATTGCTTTTCCTGTGCATTTCCTGTTTGTATAGAAAATAAACATTCTTCTGATTCATTGCATGCTATTTTGAATTCTACGTTCTAAATTTGGCAAATGCCATGTGGAAGTTTTTCCTAATTGCTCTTACTTTTTACTTTTCAACTCAATTAAAAGACTTATTTTGGCTATCTGTCTATATAATATTTATGTTTCATGCTTCATTGTCAGGCTACTTTCTCCCATTGTGGGAGTCATTTATATTTGGTATCCAACGCATCTATTTGACACGTGTTCTTAAATTGGAGAAGCTTTTGATCTCCGAGAGCCCAGATTTTTCCAGATTAATTGCATCATCTCTTTCAAAATTTGTTTGACCTTAGTTGCCAATGTAACTAATATTTTCCCTAGGTTTGAAATCGTTTGAAGGTGCTTAATAAACTTTGAAACTTTTTTATTTTAATTTCTATTGTGATAGCATATCCAGACATTCATATTTTGACCTTATCAACAGGCAACTAGGTTAATTAAGTATGGAGGGAGTAGTTTCCCTTTTTAAGGTTGTATTTTTTGTTCCCTGTAACTCGGGTCTGAGTAATGGCCATCCATTTTACAGTGTTGAAAACATTCACTGGTATCTCTTTTTTTAGTCATTTAACCTTGCAACACTTCTGAGTTCTCGACTCTTTCCCCGTAAGAGCTTTGCTAGATTCTGTATCCACCAATGACATGTTGCATTATTGAGATGTAGCAGCTTGAATATTCATTCCATACACCCTTGCATCCTCTTTCTGATTGAGTAGAAACTCAAATTTCGTGGTTACTTTATGTGTTGGCTTAACATTAATACTCAACCTTTTCCTATGCTATCCTGGCTTAAAGTCACTTTCTGTCTTCATATTGGCCAGATGAACTTGGTTATGAATAGGTTATATGGTCTCTTGGATATTATTTTACTTGTACTTTTATTTTTATTTTTTATTGTACTTTTATTTTGTACAATATTGGCCTGACCATCCAAGATGAGCTTAAATGGAGTGACATTGTCAGTGAGGTACATATATAGGCAACTCGAACTTGATTGGGATCAAGGCTTATTAGTTGTTTTAACTAAGTTTTGTAGTTCACCATCTTGCTTCAAGGATCAGAATTCTTTCTAGTAAAACCTTGATTTTGGAGTAGAGCTTTCTTGTTGTCTGTTAGTAGTTACTTACGTTTCAGTTGTGTATTGCAGGGAGAGGAGAGGGAAAGAGAGAGGGAGAAAGCAAGCCTCGTGAAGGAGGATTTGGATCCAAATGCCTCAAAGAGGCGCAAACTTAAGAGAGAGCATATGGCTTCAGAACCTGGCGAGTATTCACCCGCTACTCATCCTCCTGTCCTTTCTATTAATATGTCACAGCCCTATGATGGAAGAGATAGGGGAGAGCGGAAGGGTGTCATTGTTCAGCAGCGTCCAGGTTACTTGGACGAGCCTGGTCTTAGGCTTCACGGAAAAGAAAGTGCCAGCAAAGCACCTCGTCGTGATGTTGACCCGTATCCTTATTGATACTCATGCATACAATATCCTCGAGTTTTCTTTTTAACATCTTCTGCATAAACCAACAAATGTCATGCATTTTGTGACTGGAAGATTTATGTTTCTCTTATCAGCATGCATTTTGTGAATGGAAGATTTATGTTTCTCTTATCAGCATACATTGTCTTCTAAAATACAAGTCTCTGGCTAGAATTGCCCAATGCCACCAATCTAGTTTTGGTGCGTTTTTACTATATTTCAATAGTGTACCCAATATTTGCCCCTATTTTACTTTCAGGGATTTTTGTTCGAAGTCAATTTTGGTATTAATGTTCAAAAGCTTTTATGATGCTATATTACATGAAAGTACAATGTTGTGTTAATAATCCTTTTAGTACTGCATAATTTATTTTCAGTTTTGAGAACTCAAGATGGGAGTGTGCCCTTTGAAGTCTGCGTATATTTGATTCCTTAACTGTGCTACGCAGTATATATGATAGAGAATGGGATGAGGACAAGAGGCAAAGAGCTGAGCCCAAGAGGCGGCATCGCAAGTAATTTTTAAATGAAGGGAGGTTCTCACTCTAATTGAAACTGGTGGGGGTTTGCCTGCCTTTGTCATAGATCAATTTTGTTTAGTCAACATTTTTTTTTGTTTGCCTGCCTGGTAGGGTCTGAATTACAAGAAAGACTATCTGTGTAGGTAGAAAGGATGTGTTTCTTTGTGCAAAAACTTGGGAACTCTAAATTTTCATTGTTACGATGAATCATATGCTTACAGTTTAAGAGAGATTCTTCATTTTCTAAATTAACGTAGATATCACGCTGACATTCACCCCTCCCTTTTTATCATACTAGTTAGTGCATTTCACGTGTATGCTGGGTGATGTAGCACGTTTGTGTATAATAATATCGATATTATTGAAATCAAAATTTTTGTAAATAATTATACATGAAAGAACAAATACAAGTTTCTATGAATAATCAAGAGCTATAACATTTTTTTTAACAAATACAACTTCAAAAATCAAATTAGTTCATAGTTTATTTCACTACAAAGAAAGACCATTAAACTTTTTCAACTTTAATATATTTATTTGTAATTGAGCATTGGTCTTCGTTGTATCTTTCTCTCCCTCCCTTTGAATCTTTGCTGCTTTGTCTTCCTCATCTGCGATTGTATCAGACATGTTTAAGTTCATGTATCTCTTGAACACTTATACTCCTTCCTGATTTTTTATTCTTCTTATTAATCTTGACAAGAAAAGTAACTACTCAACACCAACTTGCGATAGTACTTAGATTCCTCTTCTATAGCATTTAGAAACAGGCCATATCTTAAAAATTAATTTATGTCAAAAAGAAACTTATTCTTTTGATTAAAAGACTTTCAAATTCTTGATATACTAAGAGGGTTGGATTGGCTTTTAAGCTAGTAAAACCAGTTTAAAAGCACTTCTAGCCTGTTTGAGTGTATAATAACTCAAAAAATAGTTTGTTTTTATAGAGAAAATGGCACTTAGAGCCCCTTTTAAAGACTTAATCACCAAGATGCTCCCCTCTTTGAATAAAGACAAAATATGCCTCTCTTGAAGATTTTATGACAAGACTACCCTCCTTTTTATGCCTAGGCAACACCAAGGTCCTTCTCCTTTTTTTTTTTAAAACATTTTTTGTCTTTTTCATTCTTTTATTTTTTTCGTGTTTTGCTGTATTTTTTTCACTTTGTCTTTTTTCATTTTAATAATGTGCACTCTTGTTTTATTTTCTTTATTTTTGTAGTTATTTTATCTTTTTATTTTTATTTTTTTTTTTGTTCTTTCTAATAGTAACCCCTTACTCTTTTTTATTTTACTTTTTTTTATCTTAATGTTTTTATTTTTTGGTGTTCCTTGTTATTTTTCTTAATTTTTTACTTTCCACTAAAATCTCTCCATCCAATAGTTTGTCAGTTTTTTCCTTTTTTATTATTATTTTTCATCTTAATTTTTCTATCATTTTTCAGTAAAATTCTGCCGCCAAATTTTTTTATCACATTCTTTCACTTTTATTTGTATTTTTTCTAAATAAATAATCGAGTCTAAAATTTTGTATTGAGAAACTTTCTACACAATCGCTAAATGATTATGATTACCGAGTGTTATCATGTTACTCTTTATGATTCTTTTAATTTTTTATTTAATATTTGTAGATAATTTTTATTTTTTTGCATTTTTCTAAGAAATTTTAGATTTTTAAAAATAAAATTTATCACTCTTTTCATCTTTTTTGCTCTTTCTAATTAAATCGGTAATCCTAAAATTTGGTATGCTATGCTAATCATGATATACCATTATAAAATTTGGAAGTATATGTTGTATACCAAGAGTATTGAGAAATACCATCATTCAACAGTGATCACAGTATAACAAGTGTCACACCTCCTTTTACCTACACCCCCGGAAGGGAATATATAAGGGAATTTTTTCAATTAAAGGACAATCGAAACGGGATTTATTGTTAAAAGATTTAGAGTCGCCACTTGGGAGATTTATGGTGTCCCAGGTCACCGGTTGAATCCCGAATCGAGAAAAAGCTTGACTCTGTTTAACAGTTCGCGAACCAAAAATCCGAGTAAGGAATTCTGTTAACCCGAGAGAAGGTGTTAGGCATTCCCGAGTTCCGTGGTTCTAGCAGGGTCGCTTAACGACTTCATTATCTGATTTTAAAACAATTTTCAAACCTGTGTGCATTTTTAACTTTTAAACCGCTTTTATTTAATTAAATAAAAGAAGATTATAACGCCATTTAAAATATGTTTCAAACCATGTCACATAAATGCACCCGCAGTCCGCAACACATTTTATCTAACATTGAGATTTTGATTTAGGTCACATAAATGCGCACCCGAGTTTAAGGAGATAAATTATTAAAATAACGCGCCTAAAGCAACTACGCGTTTTTAACTTTGCGAGGACCATGGAAGATTTGCTAAACGGCATGCCTCGAGTTCCGAAGATTAAATCAAAATTAATTAAACGAGGGCCATGCAATTGTCATTTTTGTTTGGCATGGCGCGCCTCAATTCTAATTTAAAGGGTAATTCAAACTAAATTCGGAGGGCCATACACTATTTGTGTTGTCTAATATGGCACACCTCCATTTATCTAAGACTAAATTCTAACTATGCTCGGGAGGGCCAGGACTACAATAATGAGATCATAATGAAAATTAACGGAATCTGAAATTGCGACCAAATGAGGTCTAGGATGTATCAGGCCCAGAATTTAGCTGGGCTTAGAGGAAGGCCCAACGGTTCAATGAGATCATCGTGCACAAGGTGCCGGGCTCCGAATTTCATTTAAGCCCAATCGGCTAGCTTAGCTCCCATTAAACACGCTCAAGTCAAGTGTCACATGGGTCACGAATCGAACCCATGTAACAGCAAAAACCGATAGGGTTCAGAATGTGGTCCACAAGATAAGATTGCCAGTTAACCGAATACAACGATGAGGAAAGTATTAAGCAATGAAGCAGACAAAACTGAGATGGGCATAAAAATGAGAGTGCAAACAAAGAAAAAGGGGATTTCACATTCATGCAAGTCATAAACTATTGGGAGTACTCAGTACAATAAATTAAGGCAATCATTTGATTGAACATTTTCAGAAATTATCACATGGTTACTTACTCACAGATTAGGCTGGTTCGACCAAAACTGAACAGACACGCATTAGCAAATGTTTCTTTTCAACTCATTCTTCATACTTTGAATTTTTATTCCAAATGAACATTAATTGAAAACTAACTTAAGCAACTAGAGAATATCATGTTCCTGCCCACATTCCACATACAGGACTTAGCTAAAAGTCATTTGACAAACTTAGCCTAACTTATTGCACTAATATAGGCTGGACTCAAAGAAGAAACAGATGAACACACAGAGGGAACTCCAGCACTAGTTACGGAAATACTAGAAAAGAACTAACATGGTCTAATTCTCAATTACAAACCATTCTTTGACGAATACACTAATCAGAACATTCAAAGCTACATGGTGATTATAAACTGAAAGAACAAGAGGTAAGTCCATTAACAACATCATATCCATCTCATTCTCAACTCATACTTCAAATTACACATCAAATGACACCCATAAGGATCAAAATGTACCTGGGAAGAGAGAAGAAACAAAGAAGAAGTGAGTGTCAGTAGCTCAGCAACAATAGTAGCAGAAAAATAGCCTCAGATTCACATGACCCAGTGTTGAAATTAACCCAGAAACCCAATGGAAGAATAACCCCCAACCAGCTTGAATCAAAACTTCCGACAACCAAACATCAATCCATTTTGAATATCAGAATAGGAATTTTTCAGAAATTAAGAAATCATTGAAGTTCAATGGAATAGTAAAATTTTTGGTCTTTTGTATTTTTCTGGATTTCTGATCTCTGAATCTCTCTTCCGCCTCTTAGCTATTTTTTCTGCCTTGAAAGGCAAGAAATGATGCCTTTATAGGCAAGAAAGTAGGGCAGCCTCAGCTTGCACTTTGCCCCTTTTCTAATTTTTGTTTTAGCTTAGGTGCCCTTAGTTAAATTTTCAGAATTCAAGATAGCCCCCCACCCCAGCTTCCTAGAAGCTTCCCTATTCAGTTACAACAATATTCCCTACCATAGAATTTCCTATTTTACCCCTTAAACACCATGTTATTACCCCAGAAATTAGACAGATTTGGGTCATGGGTTGAATTGACCCAGTAGTTAAGCCCAATGTGGGCTCAATGCTGACCCAATGGCCTAAATCAAATCCCTTGGAGGAGGTTCTGATTTTGGCTTCAAATCCCAAACAAAATGATCCAAATCAAATTAGTCAACAAATGAGGGCAGTCACTTAAATGATTTTGAAGCCAAACTTGCACTAATTGAACACAAGTAAGCAGGAAGTTGACTAAATTATCAAAATGAACCTAATTAAATTAACTAAACGACTAAACAAGAGACGAAATCAGAACTTTTATTCATGCTGTTACCGAGAAAAACTGAACCTACCAAGAAAAACCAGGGGATAGAATTTTTGAAAAACAAAGTTAAAAGGGAATAAAAAGAACACTATATATTCTCGCCCAGAAAATTTTGGTCGAATTTCAATTGACTTGACCAAAGAAGAAAAAGGATAGATGAAGAGGAACGAGACTGAAACAATGCCAGAAATGAATAAGGAAGGAAAACTCACCGACCAAAACTCAAACTCGTGACCGATATTTCGATTTAAATCCCCGACGAACGTCAACTGCTCGTTCTTTGTCGAATAGCGTTGTTTTGTGGTAAAACTGGCCCTGAACACTCGTGAAGACTGGGGAAACACCTTTGCATGAACGAACCCGGACATGACTTCCATGGCTTGAACCCTAGATTTGAAATTCGAGAAGCATCAGACAGATTCGAGGGAGACCAATGGTGGATTAGGAACAAGGGGTCATGGTGGTTAGGTGGTGTAAATTTGGTGAGGATTGGAGGCGTTAGGGTTTTGGTTGTTCTCTTCGATTCAAGATCCGAAGAGTTCTAGTAAAATTCGAGGGAGGGGGTTTGGAGATTTGGAATGGGGAGGTGGAGAGGAATCAGGGGTGTAAATTTGATAGTGTTTGGACGCCGGCCGCCGACGTGGGCGATTTCCGGTGGGCGGCAGGCGGTGGTTTAGGGCGGGGCAAAAGGGGAAGGTCTCTGAGATGGTGGGAGACGAAGATAGGGGGGGTAGGCAGATACAGACACACACACACACACACACACACACATATATATATATATATATATATATATATATAGATATATATTATTAGCCCGCAGTTCCGGACTGTTGGATTAAGGAGATCCAACGGCCGTGATCAAAGGGTAATCAAACGGCACCGTTTTGGTTACTGGGGGGTGGACCGGTTGGACCCGGGTTCTAGGGAGGATTCTGGGCTTGGACGGGGCGAGTTCAATAATGGGCTGACTGATTTTCAAATGGGTTGAGGTAAATTACCCAATTTCGGCCCACAATTCAGCTCCTTTCTCTTTTGTTTCAATTTTCTTTTAATCTCTCTTATTTCTTTTTAATTCTTTTTCTTCCCCTTTTTCAAAACTAATCTAAAAATCAAAGTTAAAACCTAAATCCAAATTAATCCTAAAAAAAACTAATTAGACCTAAAATAAAATTATCACATTTAATTAAACAAACTAAAAGAAGAACTACTCAAAATCAAAGTTAAAATAAAAAAGGTGCAAATTAAACTATTTTGTGATTTTTCCATTTTTATAAAACAACTAATTTGTTAATAAATCCTAAAATGTAGAGTTAAATCCTAAATGCAAATGAAATATATTTTGTATTTTTTATTAATTAAATAAAATAAATATGCATAAACAAATGCAAACACTTAACATAAAATGCCACAAAATCCGCAAAAATTGCAAATAATGGAAAGAAATTATTTTGTTTTGAAATTATGGGAGTAATTCATATAGGACAAAAATCACGTGCTCACAGCTTCCCCTCTTTGCCCGGAAACACGAAGAGTTTTCGTGTAAAGATAAAGTGAGCGGATGTGAGCAATATTTGCCCGTTTGAATACTCCGTGGGAAGCATTTTGAAAGAGTTGACCGCACCCTGCTTTTGAGGTTGCCTACATATCCTTGGCTGAAAAGGAATCAGGTCAGTGTAGTTCGAGAAGTTTTGGTCATGAAACTGTGGTTTTACTGTTGCTGCTACTGCTTACTGCATCCCCTTATTACACCATGATAAAATAAAAAGAAGCTAAACTATACTATGGTCTATGCACTACAAAATCCTATCTATAGCTTCAAACTTGCTCTTGTGGTTCTTGTTGCCTTGTTGACTTGTATTCTCCTGGTGGAATCCCTTTGTTTCCGCCTTGAATTGTAATCTGAGATGTTTTCCTTTTCTCCAGGTGGATGCCTGACTGCCAACTACA
The DNA here is from genome assembly GCF_000715075.1 of Nicotiana tabacum. NCBI lineage: Eukaryota > Viridiplantae > Streptophyta > Magnoliopsida > Solanales > Solanaceae > Nicotiana > Nicotiana tabacum. Next base: position 61,910,912 of record NC_134099.1, on the reverse strand, counting down.
CTTTTGAGATGTTTTTCTTTTCTCCAGGTGGATGCTTGACTGCTAAATTTGAAATGTAATCCCTGCTCTCCAGGCGGGCTCCTGACTGCTGAACTTGAAATGTATTCCCTGCTCTCCAGGCGGGCTCCTGATTGCTGGACTTGAAATGTATTCCCTGCTCTTCAGGTGAGCTCCTGATTGTTGAACTTGAATGTATTCCCTGCTCTCCAGGCGGGCTCCTGATTGCTGGACTTGAAATGTATTCCCTGCTCTCCAGGTGGGCTCCTGACTTCTGGACTTGAAATGTATTACCTGCTCTCCAGGCGGGCTCCTGACTTCTAACTTGAAAGTATTCCCTGCTCTCCAGGCGGGCTCCTGACTTCTAACTTGAAATGTATTCACTGCTCTCCAGGCGGGCTCATGACTTCAACAAAACAGACAAAAACAAAGATAATTTCCTGCCCCAGTTTGGTGGCTGGGCACAGATGTGAGTGTAAAAGTGAATCATATTACTAAGTATTACTAAGAATATGAAATCTAGGTCCCATTATTCAGGGGGGAGGGGGGTCCTAACAACTCTTAACTAAATGACAATTTTAAATCTAAGTTATATCTTCTACAAGTGTGAGTTTTGCTAAATCTTGCTATCTAAGAGGATTTTTAAACTACATCCCCATTATCCAGGAGGGTCCTGAAAATCAAAAGTCAAATTTTATCTTAAGAGCGACGCTTTTATGGCTGAATTATACTACCCTAAAACAGATTTTACGCTAAATGTTGTTATCTAATCGAAATCTTAAAGCTAAGTCCCATTATTTAGGAGGGTCCTGAGAACTCCTAATTGAATCCTATCTCGAACATGCAAACTTCTAAACCTGCTTATATTCCTTTGGGATACATTTATGCTAGATTACGCTATTTTTAAACTTTACGCTAGGTCCCATTTTCCAGGAGGGTCCTGAAAATCAAAAATCAAACCTGTTTGGTGACTGCCTTTCTCCACTGAGGGTTTCTTCGAAACAACCAAAATTTTTTGCCCCTGTTTTAATCAAAGAAAAATCTTGTCAGTTTAAAATGTGGTGGTTGGTTGATGGTATTCTTTGCTGAAGGTCTCTCCGCTGCATTGTTTTGTTTTGACTGGCTTCCCCGAACTGGCCCTGAACCGCTTGACTTTCCAACTGACTTTCAAAACCCTATGACCCTGAATGACCCGAGTGTTCTATACCTGAACCGTTATTTCACATCTATGACCCCTTTAACGGAACCTCTGCATCTCCCATGAAATTACCAAATCATTTTGCCGATGGAACTCTTACTGGAACTTTACCCCACTTTACATCATGCTATCTTCAGTATGCTCTAGCCGCACTGTGCTTTGTAGTCTTGAAGCTGGTAGTGAGCTTTGAAATTCCTTCTTATTTGCTTAAACAGAACTGACATTGGGAACATCTTAGAGAAATAAGCCCAAAAGAAATGAAATGCAATGACTTTCAGAATTAAGGATAAAGAAATCCAAAACTGGAAGTCTATCTGAAGAGGAAAAAGAAAAAGGACTTATCTGAGTGGAACAGCCGGCACCAATGATCATGACACGCATTTTGGATTAATCGGCCTAATCTGTCCAACCTATCAACTTTCAGTTTCCATACTTTGTTGCCTCGGAATTTCCATAATCTGATTTCTTCACCCAAATTCTGACCTTGTTCAACCTGCGGTGCCTTGAAAGGTTTTCACCAGCAGACCTCTCTCACTCGTCCATCCGTCAACTCGCTTTCACCTTAAGGTGCCCATAAGAGTTTTCACCAATAAGACTCTCTCATTTTTATTTCTTTTTCCTATTTGGACCAGAGTGTTGCCCCTGATATGAATCACCTCTACATGCTTGACTTGACATTTCTCGAAGACTAATCGGAAGGTCTTTCTTTGGACCATAATGTGGCTTTTGGATGGGGTTAGAAAGAAAGGGTATTAAAAGCTCAAAACAATTCGAATGGGTTCAAAATTACAACTTTCGGAATCAGATTTCTGATAACAACCACAACTTCTGCCCCAGTTTCTTGTTTGAGGAATTTCTAGATTTTTACTTTGATGAGACCGAACCGTGAGGCTGCCTACGTATCCTTAGAAGGAATCAGGTCGAACGTAGTTCATGTCATAGAAATTACTTTGTTGTTGTGATTTTTCTTTTCTCTTTCTCTTTTATTTTCTTTTCTTTCTTCCTTTTTCTCTTTTTGTTGTTTTGTTGTTTTTTCTTTCTTCTTTTTCCTCTTTTTTTTTTCATTTTTCTTTTCATTTTTTTTCATTTTTCTTCTCTCCCTTTTCGTTCTTTTCTCTTCTCCTTTCCTTTACTTATCTTTCATGCTTGTGTTTCTGATCTTTGCTACTGATTCCGAAGAGGGGTATGAAAGAAAACAAATAAGGCTCAGAAGGGGTGACAAGGGATAAAGTGTTTAGATAGCAGAACAAAATGCCTTCGTCATTTCAATATTCGAGACATGCCAAATACAAACAAGTACAATCAAAGAAAGAAATCATACATAGTATCTCTTGACTGCATCAGAATTGATAGCCATTTCTACACATTTGCCTTCTACATCTATCAAATACAATTCACTATTGGACAACACTCTAGTTACAACGAACGACCCCTGTCAGTTTGGGGCGAACTTTCCTTTTGCTTCAACCTGATGAGGCAAGATACATTTCAATACTAACTGACCCACTTCAAACTTCCATGGATTCACCTTCTTATTATATGCTTTTGCCATTCTCAGTTGATACAGTTGGCCATGACACACTACTGCCAATCACTTCTCATCGATCAAACTTAATTGCTCCAGACGGGTTTTGACCCACTCATCATCATTGATCTTATCCTCTGCAACAATTCGAAGGGATGAAATTTCCACTTCTACGGGTATCACTGCTTCGGTGCCATACACCAACAAATAAGGAGTCGCCCCTACTGAAGTACGAACAATAGTGCGATAACCCAACAATGCAAACAGCAGCTTCTCATGCCATTGCCTAGAACCTTCCACCATTTTCCGAAGTATCTTCTTTATGTTCTTGTTGGCCGCCTCAACTGCTCCATTTGCCTTAGGGCGGTACGGGGTAGAATTACGATGTGTAATCTTGAACTGCTGACATACCTCTTTCATCAGATGACTATTGAGATTAGCCTCATTGTCTGTAATGATCACTCTTGGTATCCCAAACTGGCAAATAATATTTGAGTGCACAAAATCAACCACCGCCTTCTTGGTTACAGACTTGAATGTTTTAGCCTCTACCTACTTGGTGAAATAATCAATGGCCACCAGAATAAATCTGTGCTCGATGGACGCTGCTGGCTCAATTGGTCCAATGACATCCATCCCCCAAGCAACAAAGGGCCATGGTGTAGACATCGTGTGTAATTCAGATGGTGGAGAATGAATCAAATCTCCATGCACTTGGCACTGATGACATTTGCGCACGGAACTGATACAATCTCGCTCCATGGTTAGCTAATAATAACCTGCTCGGAAAATCTTCTTTGCCAACACGTACCCACTCATGTGCGGTCCACAGACTCCAGAATGTACTTCGGTCATAATAGTTGTAGCCTGCCTAGCATCTATGCACCTCAGCACCCCCAGATCTGGAGTCCTTTTATATAGAACCCCTCCACTGAAGAAAAAACCACTTGCCAATCGCCTAATTGTTCTCTTTTGATCACCTATGGCTTGTACTGGATACACCCCTATCCTAATGTATTCCTTGATATCATGGAACCATGGTTCGCCATCGAGTTCTTCTTCCACCACGTTATAATAAGCATGCTGATCGCGGACCTAAATATGCAACGGGTCAATATAAGCCTTATCTGGATGATGTAACATTAACGCCAGAGTAACCAAAGCATCAACAACCTCATTATGAATCCTCGAAATATGCCTAAACTCTATTGATTAGAACCGCTGACAAAGATCATGTAAACATTGTCGATACGGTATGAGTTTTAGATCCTGAGTTTCCCGCTCTCCTTGAATTTGGTGCACCAGAAGGTCCGAGTCACCCAAGACCAAGACTTCCTGGACACCTATGTCTATGGCTAACCTTAAACCCAAAATGCATGCCTCATACTCAGCCATGTTGTTAGTACAGTAGAACTGAAGCTGAACCGTAACAGGGTAGTGATGCCCTATTTTAGAAATAAGTACTGCTCCTATCCCAACGCCTTTCATGTTTGTAGCCCCATCAAAGAAAAGTTTCCATCCTGGATTTTCAATTTGTTCCAATTCATCAATGTGCATTACCTCTTCATCAGAGAAGTAAGTCTTCAAAGGCTCATATTCTTCATCTACAGGATTCTCAGCCAAATGGTCGACCAATGCTTGTGCTTTCATTGCAGTCCTAGTCACATTGATGATGTCAAATTCTGTGAGCAAGATTTGCCACTTTGCGAGCCTCCCTGTGGGCATAGGCTTCTGAAAGATATACTTTAACGGATCCAAACGAGAGATGAGGTAAGTAGTGTAAGATGACAGATAATGCTTCAACTTCTGTGCCACCCAAGTAAGGGCACAACACGTCCTCTCAAGATGAGTGTACTTAACCTCGTAAGTTGTGAAATTCTTGCTGAGATAATAAATGGCCTGCTCCTTCCTGCCGGTAATATCATGTTGGCCCAACACACAACCAAATAAATTGTCCAGGACTGTCAAATACAGAATCAAAGGTCTCACTGGTTCTGGCGGGACCAACACAGGTGGGTTTGACAAGTACCCCTTTATCTTATCAAATGCTTCCTGACATTCATCTGTCCACTTGACTGCAGCATCTTTCTTTAACAATTTGAAGATAGGCTCACAAGTTGTCGTGAGCTGAGCAATAAACCGGTTGATGTAATTCAATCTTCCAATAGACTCATCACCTTAGTCTTGTTCTTTGGAGGTGGCAATTACTGGATGGCTTTGATTTTTGACGGGTCTAATTAAATACCTCATCGGCTGACTATGAATCCCAACAACTTTCCAGACGGAACACCGAACGCGCATTTTGCAGGATTGAGCCTGAGATTGTACCTGCGAAGCCTTTGGAAGAACTTTCTCAGATCTCTGACATGGTCAGACTGCTTTCTAGAATTTACAATCACATCATCCACATAAACCTCGATCTCCCTGTGTATCATGTCGTGGAATATGGTCGTCATTGCCCTCATGTAGGTTGCCCCAACATTTTTCAAACCAAATTGCATGACCTGATAGCAGTACGTTCCCCACAGCATGATGAATGCTGTCTTTTCTGCATCCTTCTCATCCATTAAGATCTGGTGGTAACCCGCATAATAATCCACAAAAGAATCAATTTCATGTTTGGCACAATTATCGATCAATATATGGATGTTCGACAATGGGAAGTTATCTTTGGGACTCACCTTGTTGAGGTCTCGATAATCAACACACACCCTGGTCTTTCCATCCTTCTTCGGCACATGCACTACATTGGCTAACCAAGTGGGATATCGAGTGACCCGAATGACCTTGGCCTCAAACTGTTTGGTGACCTCTTCCTTAATTTCACACTCATATCAGTTTTAAATTTCCTCAGCTTCTGCTTGACAGGGGGAATGCCGGATCAGTGGGCAATTTGTGAACCACCAAGCTAGTGATTAGACCTGGCATGTCGTCATAGGACCATGCAAAAACATCTTTATATTCGAATAGTGTTTTAATTATCTCCTCTCTGAGTTGTGGTTCAAGATGGACTCTTATTTTAGTTTCTCGGACATTATCTTGGTCCCCCAAATTGATTGCTTCTGTATTACTTAGGTTAGGCTTGGGTTTTTCTTCAAAATGGCTTAATTCTTTACTAATCTCTTCAAAGGCTTCATCCTCGTCATATTCCGATTCAACATCACACTCTATTTCTTGAATTTCTATTTCAGAATTAGATTGGCTTTTAAGACTTGGCCGGAGATTCCGCATGCATGTCATATCATTGAAGCCAGCATAAAAAGAACTGTACAAGGAAGAAAAGAAAAACAAAAATAAAACTATCAGGAAGGGAGCAAAAGGGAAATTGCATTTCATTGAAATTATAGATAATAGGGCTTATACATCCAAACAGACGAAACATAGAATCTGAACTACAACCCTCGGATAATCCAGATAAACTGAAAGAAAATCAAAGCAAACTACCAAAACTCCTTCCTGGCGGGGAGATGAGTAGCTTCCCAATTGTTAATCTTTGCACTGGGCCCAACAAATTGCACATCCGCCTTGCTAGAACCCTCTCCAACTTCCACCGTGTTCACTTCGTCAAATATCCTCTCGAACGTTTCCATCAAATCTCCATCCATATCAACCACCGAACTGGGAACCGTTGTCACTGGGCGCTTTCTGGTACCAGGTCTAACAAATGATCTTGAAAGACGCGGGACTGGCTTTGGAAGGGCCCATGCTCTCTATTTCATTTTTTTGGCTTTTCTCACGTCCGCGACTGTGGGCTTGAACCCTAGACCAAATGTATCCAAGTTTTTAGGAAGAGAAACCGGCTGTACGATACCTTACAGAGATGCACCCAAACCCTTGCCCGGTACAAAACCATTTTCAACATTTCAACGGCTACCATGACTGATGCAGAAGCTACCCTTGGAGTCGGCACGCATTTTCCTTCAGGAATTTTCTCTACCGATACCGTGTCAAAAACCTAATAAACCCATGGCCCCTTGTCATCTTCAAACTCTATGAACGGAACAATGGCATCACTGGGAACACACAAATTATCTTCGCCATACACACCAATTTCTTGTCTATCCCATTCAAACTTAACCATTTGATGCAGAGTGGACGGGACCTCTTTGGCAGCATGAATCCAAGGTCGACCTAACAACAGATTGTAAGAAACAGCCACATCAAGCACCTGGAATTCCATAGTAAATTCAATTGGCCCTATTGTAAGCTCGAGCACTATATCCCCGACTGAATCTTTCCCTCCACCGTCGAATCCCCGAACGCAGATACTGTTCTTGTGAATTCTTTCATCATCTACCTTCAACTTGTTCAAAGTGGAAAAAGGGCAAATATTTGCACTGGAACCATTGTCAACCAGTACCCGAGTAACCACGAAATCTTCATATTTCGCCGTCAGATAGAGGGCTCTATTTTGCTCAGTTCCCTCCACGGGCAACTTATCATCAGAAAAAGTGACTCTGTTTACCTCAAATATCTTATTAGCTATCTTTTCCAAGTGGTTTACTGAGATTTTGTCAGGAACGTAGTCTTCGTTCAAGATCTTCATCAAAGCCCGACGGTGCTCGTCTGAATGGATCAGTAATGATAAGAGCGAGATCTGAGCCGGTGTCTTCCTTAACTGCTCCACAATGGAATAGTCCTGTACTTTCATCTTTCTCAGAAATTCTTCTGCTTCTTCCTCGGTCACAGATTTCTTCACCAACACCGGGTTATCTTTTGAGGTCTTAGCTTTTCTCAACTCTTCGGGGGCAAAGTATCTCCCCGATCGAGTCAAACCATGGGTCCACACACTTCTTCTTTAACCTCTTTCCCCTTGTAAGTCACTGTCACTCATAATTCCATGGGACTGCCTTGATGTTGACTATGGGTAATTGAGTTACCGGTTTGATAATGATAGGATCTGTGTGGGCGCCCTTCACAATTACCACAGGCTTGTTCATCACTCCTGGCACAACCACTTTTGCTCTTTCATGTTTTCCTGCAACATCACTTGAGGACCCCTTCTTGACCTCCACAAATGGTTCATTATTTTCCCCGTTCAACTTGATCACAGACTTCCCACTTGTTGACTTTTCAAACGGCTTGGCTTCACTAGCCCGAATCATTATGACAGTTTGCGAAGGCTTCTTAGGCTCCCCTCCCTTATGCACTATATCAATCATATTTGTCTCATGATGGACCGACAACAGGTTCTGGTTGATATTGGGTACCTCTGGGGCTTGGACCTCAATCCAATTAGTATCAATGAGCTCCTGAATAGCTGTTTTCAATTTCCAGCATTTCTCTGTGTCATGACCCGGGGTCCCTGAACAATACTCATAACTCACCGAGCGATCAAGATTTCTGGGAGGGGGATTTGACAGTTTAGCCTCGATCGGGTTCAACATACCCAACTGTCTCAATCTGTGGAATAGACTAGTATATGATTCTCCCAATGGAGTAAAAGTCTTCTGCTTCTGCAACCTCTCATTCTTAAAGGCTTGATTTGGCCGAAAACCTGTTCCAGGGGGATTTTGTAGGCCCTTGGGGGTGGATGGGCATTTTGTAGAGCTAGGTATGGACTTTGTGGAGCTGGCGCCCGCCATTGTACATGAGCGGGAGGTTGGGTATAGGTTTATACGTGATGGACGGAAAAATGGGAATCGAGCGGTGGGTAATAGTGTAGTGGTGGGCTATATGGAGCATGGGGGTAAGTTTGGTGGTAGGGTCGAGGCGGGTTGTAGTAACGTGGAAGGTTCGGATCCAACCCAAGCTCCTGACTCAATTGTAGCAATATCCTCTTTCTTCTTCTTCCCGAGTACGCCCCAGTACCGTTTTGAATAGCCTGGGTGGTCGCTTTGATTGCTGAAAAACTCATGATTTTGTTGGACTTGAGTCCCTCCTCAACCATGCCTCCCATTTTTACAACCTCATTGAAGGACTTGCCCACTGCTGACACCAAGTGACCAAAATAAGTGGGCTCCAAAGCCTGCAAGAAATAATCAACAATCTCACTTTCTTTCATCGGAGGGTCAACCCTCGCTGCCTGCTCTCTCCAACGGAACCCATATTCTCTGAAACTCTCACCGGTCTTCTTCTCAATTTTTGTCAATGACAGACGGTCTAGGATAATTTTAAGATTGTACTGAAAATGGCAGGCGAAGGCTTGGGCCAAATTGTCCCATGTGTACCACCTGCTGTGATCTTGTCTGGTATACCATTCTAATGCCGATCCACTCAAACTTTGGCTGAAATATGCCATCAGCAATTCATCTCTTCCGCCTTCTCCTCTCATCTTGCTACAGAATCCTCTTAAGTGTGCTACTAGGTCACCATGCCCATCGTACAAATTAAACTTGGGCATTTTTAACCCTGCGGGTAACTGAACATCTGGGAACAGACATAAATCCTTGTAGGCCATACTTACTTGACCTCCTAACCCCCTCATATCTCTGAACGATTGTTCTAAGCTTTTGACCTTTCTGATCATCTCCCCGTGTTCGGGATTCTTGGGTGGCTTCTCGGTTTCTATCGTGAGACAAGATGAGGGGTGTAAGAATATGGTTCTAGAACTTTGAAGGTGGGTTCAGGGGGATAATACTGGTTGTCGTGAGTTTGGAACAAAGGTTTACTGGAAGATCGGTGTAATGTAGCAGGTGGAGGTGCCACAAAAACAGGTGTGATTGGTGGGGGAGGGGTGCGAGACTTGTTTGGGTGGGGGAGCTTGTGATGTATGGGAAGTGGTGCCATGGCATTGTTGGTAGAGGGGAAAGGCCGGAGATGAGTTCACAGTGGGAGGTTCTTGAGGTTGAGCCAATGGTGGGATATAAGTAGGGTTGGCGGAATAAACCGGTGGTGGATGCACCTTTGCCCAGGCTTGGTACATTTCAGCCATTTTTTGCTTTAACTTATACATCTCTTCCCTCATCGCATTACCATCCAATTCTTCCGCTTCTTTTGACGGGTCGACAATACTTGTCTCCGGTTCTTGGTTGGCCATATTCAGTCTGTCTTTTGATTGGGTGTTGTATGGGTGAGTTGCCAGAATGCCAATCAACTAACCACCTGCCTGAGCTCAATACATCAACAACAACCTTGTTAGTGGTTAGGGCTTTAACAAATTGGTAACCACACATTTGGGGAATGAATGCACCTAAGCAGTTAACCGTTTCTATCATGCATTCGATCGGCTGCTTGTGTCATCCCGGCTTTTCCATTTACAACTTCCCTTATTTTTCTCTTTCTTTTCATTTTGGCCTTTGCTCTTTTTTGTTTTTATCCTCTCATTTCCCTCTTGTTTTGCCATTGTTTCTTTCTCTTGATTTTTTTATTCTTCTTCTTTTTCCTTTGTTTTCCTCTCTTGTTTTTCCTCTCTCTTTTCGTTTTTCTTCTTTTTCTCTTTTTTTTGGTTATGGTCGAATCCTATGGAGATTGCCTACGTATCATGATCCCGCATGAATCAGATCGAGCGTAGTTTTGGGAGATAAGTGTGAAAGTAAACATTTTCTGGGATTTTCATTTTTCATTAAAGCAAATGCTTTGATTACAAAGACTCCAACCTAACACACTCCAAGAGAAACTAACAGACGCGGATGAAGAGACGGAATACAGACTCCAAAAATAAACTATCATACTCCAACAAAAGAAAATACAGACTCGAACACAATTAACAGACTCCAACGGAAAAGGAAATACAGACTCAAATGAGAAATCATGAATACATTAATGCTCCTGGTGCCCGCGGGACATCATTCGGTCTTGCCGCGGGCCTATAAGAAAGATCCCTTTGAAGTCGATCCAAGTCACTCATTATTTTCTTAACAAACGTCATCACTGCCGCGAAGAAGGTGGTGCGAGTCATATCCTCACAGGCTTGGCACTTCACAACAATGTAATCGACGATGGTTCTAATTCTTTCTCTTATGACACCTTTTTCTTGCAATAAACGCCCGATCTGCTGGGTCCTAGCTCCCAAAGTTTGCTCAGCCGCATGATTCTGCTCCTGAAGTTGTTGCAAATCTATTTCTAATTGTGCCAATGGTGTATAACAATGTTCCCTTTCAACCTTGAAGTCTTTCGCCTGTTTTATCATTTTGTTTTCCGTGGCGATGACCCTTTTCTTTAATCCCGCGACCTCATTGTCATACTTCTCTTTCAACTACTTAACCAGACATGCTCGTTCATTTGCATTTTTAGCCAATTGCTTTCGAACCCTGGCTAATTCACTTTCTGCCTTGTTCAAATCAAAACTATAGTCACTTACTTTCTGTCTCAGGTTATTTATGAGTTTTTCATCTTTGGCACTTCGGGCGGGGTTTTCTGCTGCTATTTTCATTTTCTGAATTTGGGTTCGAAGGGCCTCATTTTCTTTGGCTAGGCTTTTCTTTTCACCTTCGTCCGCCGCTGCTTGCAAGCTATTCTCGAATTGAAGTTCTTTGACTTGTTTTTCCAACCTTCCTATTGTGACCCTGTACTCATTCTCCTTAGTAAACCAAGCCCATTGTTCCTGTGACGCCTCAACGAATTCCTGAAGATGAGGTCTTTTAGCCGGCCTCCCAAACTCAATTTCTCACCTATACCAAGCAAGGTACCCTGGTGAAACCTCACCTTTGTATCGATCACGTACACATGTATTGGCTATTAAGTATTGACATTCACTCCAAATTTGGCGGACTGCTGCTTCATAAAACTGACCGTTAGGTCCGATCTCGACTACCTGGTCACTAAGATCTTTATCTCTCGGAACTATCTGGCATCTCCCCAGCTACCTCAAAACCCGATATGGAGCATAAGGCTGGATACGCCTGAGTCCCATCAAGAGGAAATGAGGCCCGGTAGCTGGCATGTATATGACCTCATCCACAGACAGCCATCCAAATGTCCACTTTATTTGGTTTGCAATGATGGAACGGAGGCACGCTACCCACTCTGTGACCCCCTCCGGCAGGCTGATCCCGTTAAGCCTTGTGTAAAATTCTTCTACGCATGTTTTCTCTGTCGACCCATAACTCATAAATGAGGACGATGGCATAAGTTTTCGATCATCCACATCTGCAACAACACATTGCACCCCTCAAAAAAGTCTCCTCCGGCTTTGTAGGCTGTGAGAACGCGGAAGATTTCAGCTACTATCATGGGTGCGAGGGTGCTCTTGGCCTAAGTAAGCAAAGTGCTGACGACTCCGGTTACTCGTATGTCAATATTCCCATCTTTTCTAGGAAACACCAAAAGTCCCAAAAAGACCACCATAAATGCGAAACACATGTGTTCTTCCCACTTAAGAAGGTTTCCTTTGCTGTAGATTTTATTTTCCATCTTGTTGAACCCTCCTACATGACCATATCTGTTGTATATAAACTGCAAAGTACAAAAACCAGCTACCAAGTCTGGGTTGTGGATCCCCTGCTTATTTTCAAAAAGTCTAAGAACCTGTGTACGGCTACGGCCTTTGGAGCAATCAGGTACTGGTGTGTCAGGGGAACTTTGGGATTCCCAATATATCCGGCTATTTCTTCCAATGTTGGGGTAAGTTCAAAATCTGAGAATTGAAATACGTTGTGGGCCAGGTCCCAAAATGTAACCAACGCCTTTATGATGTCTCCCCTTGGATTAATTTTCAGCAACCCAGTGAGACCTCCCAAGTATAGATTGACCGTGTCTTGTCCCGACTTACCCAGATCATCCCACCACATATGCAACTCCAAAGGGATCTTGTTCACGATTGTTATTGGCAAGTTCTAACTTGTGCTCATTCTGCACATTTATTAGGGTGGTTAAGCAAAAATCACGATTCAATTGACTCAAAAACAAATTGACACTTTTTTTTTCAAATTAAATAAAATCCGGTTTTACAAATACGGTCTTTCAGCACCTCGGAGACGAGGATTTTAAGGCTGTGTTGGCTAACCAGTGAAAACCTTGAAAAATGGCCACAGGCGGCTGTTCTTGCAAAAGCAGCCTTCCGGCGCCCTTTTAGGGGCATTCGGCTATTTTTGACAAGAATGGCATCACCCTAATTATTTTCAAATAAAAGTAAAATTTTTTGTTTCTTTTGGTCTATTTTTGCAAAAGGAAGTTGAACCCGATGAGGGTTGCTTACGTATCTCACAACTTATGAGAATCAAACTGGCGTAGTTCGGGCAAATTTGTCAAAATAAAACCAACTATTTTTCTTTTCTAAAACACAAAGATTTTCCCTCTTTTTCTCTTTTCTTTTAAAACTACAAAATTCTTTTTTTTTTCTTCAAAATTTTGGCAGAGTTTCGGTATGTTTGGGACATTGGTTTTTCAAAAAAGGCGCTTATCCCTCTCAACCATCTAAGTTTTCCTTGTAAGTCGGTCAACATGCAAATCCGAAGCAAATGAATGCGCAAGTAGCAAGTAAGATGCCTCATAATGGTCTTTACATTTCGGGTACACCTGTCCTAGACAGACCCAACCCCTGTCTAGACTTGTGTACCCTGTCCTAAGCTAAAAACCTGGGTATATTATTCTAGACTTGTGTACCCGAGTGGACAACTCGAGCCGAGGAGGGGGCTACGTACCGGGAACCAAAAGGCCATCCGGCTTAGTAACTTATCCGAGCCTCTTTCTTATTTCAAGGTATGACACTAAGAAAATAGGGAGTCTCGACCAGCGAGAACATCCCCGAAGATAAGAAGAGAAGGGTTTCATAGCAGTTTATATATAATTCAGTTAATATCAAAGCGATAGAAGCAACACTTAGCACATCAAACCCAAACATGTAACAAATCAGATAATAAATAGAGCCAACTATAACAATTCATCTAAGCTCGAATTCTGGTCTGCAAAACCAGAGATTCTGGGTTCGATCCCCAGTAGAGTCGCCAGAGCTGTCACACCTCCTTTCACCTACACCCCCGGAAGGGAGTATATAAGGGAGTTTTCTAATTAAATGACAATCAAAACAAGATTTATTGTTAAAAGATTCAAAGTCTCCACTTGGGAGATTTATGGTGTCCCAAGTCACCGGTTGAATCCCGAATCGAGGAAAAGCTTGACTCTGTTTAACAGTCAGCGAACCAGAAACCCGAGTAAGGAATTCTGTTAATCGGGGAAAAGGTGTTAGGCATTCCCGAGTTTCGTGGTTCTAGCACGGTTGCTTAACTGTTATATTCGGCTTCATTATCTGATTTTAAAACAAGTTTCAAACCTATGTGCATTTTTAACTTTAAAACCGCTTTTATTTAATTAATTAAAGGAAGATTATAACGTCATTTAAAATATGTTTCAAACCACATCACATAAATGCACCCACAGTCCGCAACACATTTTATCTAACGTTGAGATTTGGATTTGGGTCACATAAATGCGCACCCGAGTTTAGGGAGATAAATTATTAAAATAACACGCCTAAAGCAACTACGCGTTTTTAACTTTGCACGGACCATGGAAGATTTGCTAAACGGCATGCCTCGAGTTCCGAAGATTAAATCAAAATTAATTAAACAAGGGCCATGCAATTGTCATTTTTGTTTGGCATGGCGCGCCTCAATTCTAATTTAAAGGGTTATTCAAACTAAATTCGGAGGGCCATACACTATTTGTGTTGTCTAATATGGCACACCTCCATTTATCTAAGACTAAATTCTAACTATGATAGGGAGGGCCAAGACTACAACAATGAGATCGTAATAGAAATTAACGAAATCTGAAATTACGACCAAATGAGGTCTAGGATATATCAGGACCAGAATTTAGCTGGGCTTAGAGGAAGGCCCAACGGTTCAATGAGATAACCGTGCACAACGTGCCGGGCTCCGAATTTCTTTTAAGCCCAATCGGCTAGCCTAGCTCCCATGAAACACGCTCAAGTCAAGTGTCACATGGGTCACGAATCGAACCCATGTAACAACAAAAACCGACAGGGTTCAGAAAGTAGTCCACAAGATAAGATTGCCAGTTAACCGAATACAACGAGGAGGAAAGTATTAACCAACGAAGCAGACAAAACTGAGATGGGCATAGAAATGAGAGTGCAAACAAAGAAAAAGGAGATTTCGCAATTCTTGCAAGTCAGAAACTACTGGGAGTACTCAATACAATAAATTAAGGCAATCATTTGATTGAACATTTTCAGAAATTATCACACGGTTACTTACTCACAGATTAGGCTGGTTCGACCAAAACTCAACAGACAGGCATTGGCAAATGTTTCTTTTCAACTCATTCTTCATACTTTGAATTTTTATTCCAAATGAACCTAAATTGAAAACTAACTTATAAAGCAACTAGAGAATATCATGTTCCTGCCCACATTCCACATACACGACTCAGCTAAAAGTCATTTGACAATCTTAGCCTAACTTATTGCACTAATACAGGCTGGACTCAAAGAAGAAATAGATGAACACACAGAGGGAACTCCAACACTAGTTACGAAAATACTAGAAAAGAACTAACATGGTCTAATTCTCAATTACAAACCATTCTTTGACGAATATACTATTCAAAACATTCAAAGCTACATGGTGATTATAAAACTGAAAAAATAAGAGGTAAAGTCTAGGGGTGTTCATAAAAATTCGAAAACCCGAACCAAGCCGAAAACCAAACCGAACCGACCAAAAAAACCGATACATGGTTTGATTTCTTTTTAGGGAAAAACCGATCCAAACCAAACCATGAACACCCCTAGTAAAGTCCATCAACAACATCATATCCATCTCATTCTCAACTTATACTTCAAATTACACATCAAATGACACCCATAAGGATCAAAATATACCTGGGAAGAGATAAGAAACAAAGAATAAGTGAGTGTTAGTAGCTCAGCAACAACAGTAGCAGAAAAATAGCCTCAGATTCACATGATCCAGTGTTGAAATTAACCCAGAAACCCAATGGAAGAATAACCCCAACCAGCTTGAATCAAAACTTTCGACAACCAAACATCAATCCATTTTGAATATCAGAATAGGAATTCTTCAGAAATTAAGAAATCATTGAAGTTCAAAGGAATAGTAGAATTTTTACCCTTTTGTATTTTTCTGGATTTCTGATCTTTGAATCTCTCTTCCGCCTCTTAGCTCTTTTTTCTGCCTTGAAAGGCAAGAAATGATGCCTTTATAGGCAAGAAAGTAGGGCAGCCTTAGCTTGCACTTTGCCCCTTTTCTAATTTTTGTTTTAGCTTAGGTGCCCTTAGTTAAATATTCAGAATTCAAGATAGCCCCCACCCCAGCTTCCTAGAAGCTTCCCTATTCAGTTACAACAATATTCCCTACCATAGAATTCCTATTTTACCCCTTAAACACCATGTTATTACCCCTGAAATTAGACAGATTTGGGTCATGGGTTGAATTGACCCAGTAGTTAAGCCCAATGTGGGCTCAATTCTGACCCAATGGCCTAAATCAAACCCCTTGGAGGAGGTTCTGATTTTGGTTTCAAAGCCCAAACAAAATGATCCAAATCAAATTAGTCAACAAATTGAGGGCAGTCACTTAAATGATTTTGAAGCCAAACTTGCACTAATTGAACACAAGTAAGCAGGAAGTTGACTAAATTATCAAAATGAACCTAATTAAATTAACTAAATGACTAAACAAGAGAAGAAATCAGAACTTCTATTCATGCTGTTACCAAGAAAAACTGAACCTACCAAGAAAAACCAGGGGATAGGATCTTTGAAAAACAAAGTTAAAAGGGAATAAAAAGAACACTATATATTCTCGCTCAGAAAATTTTGGTCGAATTTCAATTGAATTGACCAAAGAAGAAAAAGGATAGATGAAGAGGAACGAGACTGAAACAATGCCAGAAATGAATAAGGAAGGAAAATTCACCGACCAAAACTTGAACTCGTGACTGATATTTCGATTTAAATCCCCGACGAACGTCAACTGCTCGTTCTTTGTCGAATAATATAGTTTTTTGGTAAAACCGGCCCGGAACACTCGTGAAAACTGGGGAAACACCTTTGCATGAACGAACTCGGCCATGACTTCCATGGCTTGAACCCTAGATTTGAAATTCGAGAAGCATCGGACAGATTCGAGGGAGACCAACGGTGGATTAGGAACAAGGGGGTCATGGTGGTTAGGTGGTGTAAATTTGGTGAGGATTGGAGGCGTTAGGGTTTTGGTTGTTCTCTTCGATTCAAGATTCAAAGAGTTCTCGTAAGATTAGAGGGAGGGGGTTTGGAGATTTGGAATGGGGAGGTGGAGAGGAATCAGGGGTATAAATTTGGTAGTGTTTGGACACCGGCCTACGCCGTGGGCGATTTCCGGCGGGCTGCAGGCGGTGGTTTAGGGCGGGGCAAAAGGGGAAGGTCTCTGAGATGGTGAGAGACGAAGATAGAGGGGGGGAGGGGTAGGCGGATTCGGACATATATATATTATTGGCTCCCCAGTTCCGGACCATTGGATTAAGGAGATCCAACGGCCGTGATCAAAGGTTAATCAAACAGCGCCGTTTTGGTTATAGGGGGGGTGGACTGGTTGGATCCGAGTTCTGGGGCGGATTCTAGGCTTGGACGGGGCGAGTTCAACACTGGGCTGAGTGAATTTCAAATGGGCTGAGGTAAATTACCCAATTTCGGCCCACAATTCAGCTCCCTTCTCTTTTGTTTCAATTTCCTTTTAATTTCTCTTATTTCTTTTTAATTCTTTTTCTTCCCCTTTTTCAAAACTAATCTAAAAATCAAAGTTAAAACCTAAATCCAAATTAATCCTAAAAAAACTAATTAGACCTAAAATAAAATTATCACATTTAATTAAACAAACTTAAAGAAGAACTACTCAAAATCAAAGTTAAAATCAAAAAGGTGCAAATTAAACTATTTTGTGATTTTTCCATTTTTATAAAACAACTAATTTGTTAATAAATCCTAAAATGTGGAGTTAAATCCTAAATGAAAATGAAATATATTTTGTATTTTTCATTAATTAAATAAAATAAATATGCACAGAAAAATGCAAACACTTAACATAAAATGCCACAAAATCCGCAAAAATTGCAAATAATGGAAAGAAATTATTTTGTTTTGAAATTATGGGAGTAATTCATATAGGGAAAAAATCACGTGCTCACAGCTTCCCCTCTTTGCCCGGAAACACGAAGAGTTTTCGTGCAAAGATAAAGTGAGCGGATGCGAGCGATTTTTGCCCGTTTGAATACTCTGTAGGAAGCATTTTGAAAGAGTTGACCGCACCCTACTTCTGAGGTTGCCTACATATCCTTGGCTGAAAAGAAATCAGGTCAGTGTAGTTCGGGAAATTTTGGTAGCTGGGACTACCATGAAACTGTGGTTTTACTGTTGCTGCTACTGCTTACTGCATCCCCTTATTACACCATGATAAAATAAAAAGAAGCTAGACTATACTATGGTCTATGCACTACAAAATCCTATCTATATCTTCAAACTTGCTCTTGTGGTTCTTGTTGCCTTGTTGACTTGTATTCTCCTGGTGGAATCCCTTTGTTGCCGCCTTGAATTGTAATCTGAGATGTTTTCCTTTTCTCCAGGTGGATGCCTGACTGCCAACTACACTTTTGAGATGTTTTTCTTTTCTCCAGGTGGACGCTGACTGCTAAATTTGAAATGTACTCCCTGCTCTCCAGGCGGGCTCCTGACTGCTGAACTTGAAATGTATTCCCTGCTCTCCAGGCGGGCTCCTGATTGCTGGACTTGAAATGTATTCCCTGCTCTCCAGGCGGGCTCCTGATTGCTGGACTTGAAATGTATTCCCTGCTCTCCAGGTGGGCTCCTGACTTCTGGACTTGAAATGTATTCCCTGCTCTCCAGGCGGGCTCCTGACTTCTAACTTGAAAGTATTCCCTGCTCTCCAGGCGGGCTCCTGACTTCTAACTTGAAATGTATTCACTGCTCTCTAGGCGGGCTCCTGACTTCAACAAAACAGACAAAAACAAAGAAAATTTCCTGCCCCAGTTTGGTGGCTGGGCACAGATGTGAGTGTAAAAGTGAATCATATTACCAAGTATTACTAAGAATTTGAAAGCTAGGTCCCATTATTCAGGGGGGGGGGTCTTGACAACTCTTAACTAAATGACAATTTTAAATCTAAGTTATATCTTCTACAAGTGTGACTTCTGCTAAATCTTACTATCTAAGAGGATCTTTAAACTACATCCCCATTATCCAGGAGGGTCCTGAAAATCAAAAGTCAAATTTTATCTTAAGAGCAACGCTTTTATGGCTGAATTATACTACCCTACAATAGATTTTATGCTAAATGTTGTTATCTAATCGAAATCTTAAAGCTAAGTCCCATTATTCAGGAGGGTCCTGAGAACTCCTAATTGAATCCTATCTCGAACATGCAAACTTCTAAACCTGCTTATATTCCTTTGGGATACATTTATGCTAGATTACGCTATTTCTAAACTTTACGCTAGGTCCCATTTTCCAGGAGGGTCCTGAAAATCAAAAATCAAACCTGTTTGGTGACTGCCTTTCTCCACGGAGGGTTTCTTCGAAACAACCCAAATTTTTTGCCCCTGTTTTAATCAAAGAAAAATTTTGTCAGTTTAAAATGTGGTGGTTGGTTGATGGCATTCTTTGCTGAAGGTCTCTCCGCTGCATTGTTTTGTTTTGACTGGCTTCCCCGAACTGGCCCTGAACCGCTTGACTTTCCGACTGACTTTCAAAACAATGACCCTGGATGACCCGAGTGTTCTATACCTGAACCGTTATTTCACATCTCTGACCCCTTTAACGGAACCTCTGCATCTCCCATGAAATTACCAAATCATTTTGCCGATGGAACTCTTGCTGGCACTTTACCCCACTTTACATCACGATATCTTCAGTATGCTCTAGCCGCACTGTGCTTTGCAGTCTTGTAGCTGGTAGTGTTTGGATGCCGACCGCTGCCGTGGGTGATTTCCGACGGGCGGCAGGCAGTGGTTTAGGGCGGGGCAAAAGGGGAAGGTCTCTGAGATGGTGAGAGATGAAGATAGAGGGGGGGGGGTATGCGGATTCGGACATATATATATTATTGGCTCCCCAGTTTCGGACCGTTGGATTAAGGAGATCCAAAGACCGTGATCAAAGGGTAATCAAACGGCGCCGTTTTGGTTATTGGGGGGTGGACCGGTTGTATCCGGGTTCTGGGGCGGATTCTAGGCTTGGACGGGGCGAGTTCAACACTGGGCTGAGTGAATTTCAAATGGGATGAGGTAAATTACCCAATTTCGGCCCACAATTCAGCTCCCTTCTCTTTTGTTTCAATTTCCTTTTAATTTCTCTTATTTCTTTTTAATTCTTTTTCTTCCCCTTTTTCAAAACTAATCTAAAAATCAAAGTTAAAACCTAAATCCAAATTAATCCTAAAAAAAAACTAATTAGACCTAAAATAAAATTATCACATTTAATTAAACAAACTAAAAGAAGAACTACTCAAAATCAAAGTTAAAATCAAAAAGGTGCAAATTAAACTATTTTTGTGATTTTTTCATTTTTATAAAACAACTAATTTGTTAATTAATCCTAAATGCAAATGCAACATATTTTGTATTTTTCATTAATTAAATAAAATAAATATGCACAGACAAATGCAAACACTTAACATAAAATGCCACAAAATCCGCAAAATTGCAAATAATGAAAAGAAATTATTTTGTTTTGAAATTATGGGAGTAACTCATATAGGGCAAAAATCACGTGCTCACACCAAGAATATCAAGAATATTAAGAATACCATTTAACAAATACAATATACCAAGAATTTTAAGAATACAATTTAATAATACCCAAAAGGAATACCATGATTCAAGAATAATCATGATATATTACATATTATACCAAGAATTGGGAATATCATTTAATATAATAATATAAATATATTTTGATTCAACAGTAATCATGATATGCCACGTAGGAAGTATATTATTTGTTCAAATATAAACCTAAATAAAAAATATGGTATACTAAATATTTTGATGTTATTATATAAAAATACAATACCAAATGAATTGATGTTGTTATATCAAGTAATATATTGTAGAATTTTTGAGGTCGGATTCTAAAACAAATTACATAACATGGCTCGGGAGTGAATGGGTAATCGGATTTTGGTCCGAATTTCGGGTTTGGAACAAGCGGGCCCGGGTGTTGACTTTTATTGACTTTTTCAATAATGACCTAAATTGAATTCCTTACAATCGAGGGTAGTTCCTAAGGCTAAATTTGAATCGGTTGGTTGGTAAATTGCTAGATTCTATTGGTTCGGAGGGTTTGAAAGGCAAAGTGATGGTTGAGCTTTGAGTTCGATCGTTGGAGCGAGTTAAGTGTCGTGGTTAGCCTTGACTTGAGGGATTAGGACTTATTTGTCTATTTACTATATGTTTAGATATTGGGTGCAACGTATAGGTGAGGTGACGAGTACCTATGTGTTGTATTCGGGGTAAAGCATGCGGGTAAGACTTGGTTTCTTGTAATTATTGCCCTCATTTGATTATGTTATCCATGTTTAGACTAGTATAATCTAGTTGAATCGTTCTTATCATATTTATGGATATTTTGGTGATAATTGAGTATTGATTTCAAAGTTGAGGCTGGTATTGTGGAACCAAATATTGAAGTAAGACTTATTCTTACTATTTCTATCTCCCTGTTGTCTTTTGTTCATTGTTTTATAGTAAGGGAGAGTGTTAATGCATGAAGGGTGATGTCGTTCCATATTATGAGAGAGTAAAATCACGATGGGTGATGTCGTGCCATATTATGAGTGTTAATGCACGAAGGGTGATGCCGTGCCATGTTATGAGAGTTAATGCACGAAGGGTGATGCCATGCATTCTTATTGGTTCAAAGAATATTGGTTGATCAAGTTCTTATTATTGCTGTAATTCTTTATCTTGTGACCCCTTCAGCATGTCCTCTTTCCAATATTACTTGTCTAGTTTTTACTTGCTATTATTTTGTACATATGCTGTTAAACTGCACAGATTTATTATGTGGGTGTCTTGTCATAGCCTCGTCACTACTTCGTCGAGGTTAGGCTCGACACCTACCAATACATGGGGTCGGTTGTACTGATACTACACACTGCACTTCTGTTCAGATTTTGGTATTGGCCCAAGCTGATCGCGAGGTTAGCCGCTGGATTAATCGACCGGAGACCCAAGGTAGATCTGTTGGCGTCCATAGACCATGGAGTCTCTCCCTAGTCTTAGTGTTTTACCGTTTCTTTTCCTTTAGAAAGTGTATTGCCTTTCAGACTCTGTTTGTAGTTAATCGTAGTAGCTCGTGAGTTGTGACTCCATATCCTAATTATATCAAATGTTATGGGTTTTTATAATATTCCGCATACTCTATTTAGGTTCTGTTTAGCTTAATTAATTCTGTAATAAAAGTGTACTGAAGTTGATTTCAAAATTCTCTAATGTTTGCTTGTCTAACAAGTAAAATGTTAGGCGCCATCACTGTCCCGAAGGTGGGAATTTCGGGTCGTAAAAATAAGAGACCATCCGTAAGGCTCGCTCATAAACATGAATAACAGTGGCTCGTACGCGTAAAATAGTAGACCGTCCGTACAACTCATAATACTGAGGTCTAGCTATGCCTGCAACCGAGACCGTCTATAACCAACCTTCATTACGCACCTATGCATTTATAGACCGTCCATCGGGCTTCACTGTACACCTACGCGTTCATAGACCATCCGTAGGGATCACCTCTTATATATATTCATTTCATATCACTCATGCAGATATCATTCAATCTTCAATAGATAAACTCGTATTCATAACATATAATTTTGTGAGAAACTTCTTACAATAACCAATCCTTATTCATTATCCACTTGCTACGTCATCCTTTGTATTCTATATTATTTAGTCATTAAGAACGTTGTAACTATTTTGAAATAACACTATTATGCTTATTCACATTACGACTCATTTATGGGGATTACATGATTCTTAAAACTTATGGCTATGTAATATTCTTAGCTTGTGAGGCTACTCGTTATACATATATGCCATTCATCAATACATAGCAAGAGTTGCGGGATTTACGCTCTATCAACTTATATTATTATTGCTAAACTTATCATATTTTATAATTTCTGACTCCATAGGTAACGTATATCGTCTCTTAACATCACCCTCATATATAATCAACCTTATTTAACTTGAGAGCAACACAACTATCTTTGTGGGTCTTTATCAGTTTCGTGAACACAAACGTGTAAGTATTGAAAATTGTGCTATTCTTTAGGTCGAGACATTTTTATCATGCTGCAACTATACATTATGCTACCTTATTGAACTAGTTATATATAACTATCCCTCATTATACACATACTATATTGCTTTTAATTCGTCTGACTATTCATACGTAATGTTTAATTAACATCTAGATGTCTTGTTACATATAAAAGACAAGGACCTTTCGAAAGGCTCTATTTACTCCTTAAGAATACATGAAATTGCGACCATCACAATCCATTTCAACATCCATATGATATGGACATTAATCGTCGGTATAGTACGTATACAAAGTTTCGTCCCCTATTCCTTATAAGGGTAGCATAACTTACAAAATCATGCCAAAGAAAAGAAAGGAAAACCTTATATACCTCAAAATATCCCATCCAATCCTCAAGCTAACTTAACCTACATCTCTTGTGTCAACAAGCAATGAACTATACTTTCATCACAATATAAACGCTATAGCTTATCGCATTTGAACGACACACTTTATTCTATGATAAAACGGACAACACTTTCCCTGTTTATATGAGTTCCCACCACTTACAACAATCAACAACAACCCAAACAACATCAACAATACTTATAATAAGCCTTTCAAAACAGTTTAACAATCCCGACGAGCGCCAAGCTTGATTTGTGACTAAACAACTATAGTTTTAAACTAATTCTTCCTTCCAGAATTTATCAATAATATTAACCGCCACATATTCAATTATTCCTACTAATTTTCAGCCACAATACAACTTTAAAATGACCCCATAATAGTCCCACAAGTTTAGCAACTCAAATTTTATTGTTCAGATTACTAAAACACATTTTTGACTTGCCTTTAAAATCGAGACACAACCAACAATATATAATTAATCCTCTTCTCATATAAAAGATCTATGAATTCAACTTAAAATTAAGTTCACAACCAGCAACAATGACGCCACAACAAACATCTTTCATAGACGCTTAGATAAAGGAAAGAGAAGCATAAACTTATCTTGGACTGAGTAGAACCCATGAAACCTAGTCCATCTTCATCCAAAACCAGTCCTCCAGCGCAGCTACAAGAAGGAAAAAGGGAAATTAGGAAGCTATCTGGGTTTTTTGGCACTAAAATCACTTCGTATCACCCGAAGTCAGTTAGGGTTTGTGTGGGATGTTTGAGGGAGGAGTTGTTGGGTTTCAATCTGATGTTCTTAGTATGAAATATGTGTGGATGTAATGATTTAATTCATCCATTAAAAGGCCCCTTGGCCGCCCCTTTTTTGGGGATTTATTTGGTCCCTTCATTTAAACAAGTGATACACCTACTTATTACCTACCAGTCTGTACAATATTGCGAAAATGTTAATATATCTCTACTACCATATCGTATTGACAAACGGTTTAATGTGTTAGAAACTAGACTCGTAGATATTTAATTTGGTAGGTTGATCATCCCGTAATTCCAAGTATATTAGGAGAAAATCTCAACTACATTTGACCTAATGTTCAGTACATTTATGAATGTAACTTGTGATAACCTTGGTCAACTTTTGTTCAACACCCCGCTTGACTTCAAAACATAACACACGACTATCATACGACTAAAATATCTCATATATAACCTCCTTATTATGTTAATAACCTTAGTCTCACCCCAAAAGTACATGTTATAACATTCCCAACTTGTCTACTTTCAGCGAAACCTATTTTCTTCAATTCGTTTAGCTTCTAAGCCTTCCAGCCATCTTGGTACTTGTTATTCATGATGCTAAATATTTGTAATCTCCACGGTAACATGATTAACTTACTTTATGTATTTTCAAAGATAATCTCATTTCTAAGCTTACATCAATTGACTTGTGGCGTATTCTTATGTACGAAAATATGGGGTTTAACATCTAATCATGATTAAGATTCATCACAATATCATAGAATCAACAAAACCATAGGACAATTAATTCATATAGTACAAATAAGGAATATCATAGGCCTAACTATATCTGTCTAAGGTCATAACCTAGTTGCACATATATGCTCGCCACCTCGCATATACGTAACACCTAAATCAAACAACAAATACAAAATAGATCACATATGGGGAGAATTCCATCTTACAAGATAGACAAGAGATTTACCGTCACCCATCAAGTTTCAACCAACAATAACCGTCTTTCCGTTCAAATCCAACTCTAAACGATTAGAATCTAGCCAAATTTACTCAAACAGATCAAATAATGCTATAGAAATCAATCCTAAACAATAAAGATTCAAACTTTAATCATTTCTCAATATGTCAACAAAAGTCAACCGAGCTCACATGATCAAAACCTGATTCTTCGGGTAGATCTCGCCTAACAATAATCGTACGAGTCTAAATATGTGATTAGATTCCAAATTTAAGTCCAAATCGACCCTCAAATCCCCAAAATATACCATCTTAAGTTGTAGATAAAATTTCCAATTTTTCTCTTTACAATATTATGTTTTAGGTGTATAAACCCATGAAAAAATAAGATATATAATCAAATCCAAATAAAACATACGTACCCTAAAAATAGTAGTAAAAATCTCATTCAAAATTGCCTCTTCCTGAGATCCAAATCTAAAATAATGGTGAAAAATGAGTCAAACTCGCAGTATAAGGTCTACCAGGCATTTCACACCTGCGCATACTAAGCCGCAGGTGCAGACCGTGCTTTAGCAACCAAAGTCCCATATTTGCAAACTCACCGCTCAGGATCCATCAATACATTGCGACAACACATGCGCATCTCGGCTATCACATCGCATCATAAGGTCCACAATTGCGATAAACGCTGGCGCACTCAGGCTCTACTTCTGCGTACTCCAACTCTAGGCCTTGCCTTCTTAGGCGCGCGATCAACTTTGCAGATGCGACCTTTGCACCCGTGCACCTCCAACCACAGATGGGACCAATCACCAGTACCAGCCCCTTCACTGATGCAACTATCCATAGCAGGTGTGCCCATCGCACCTATGCACCTACCTTTGCAGGTGAGACGCACCAGAACCAGAAATGCCAAACAACTCCAAAAAGGTCTGACAGCATCCTAAAACTCACCTGAGCCTCCCGAGCTCCTGTCCAATCAGGCCAACAAGTCTGAATACCTTATCCAAACTATTCCAAGGTTCAACACATCGCAAATAACAACAAAAACCAAGAATCAAAGATCAAATACATTCCTTAAACTTCCAAACTTTCCAACTTCTCCCATTACGTATAAATCATACTTAGACATTCTAGATCACAACCAAACTTTACACATAAGTTCCTAACCACCATTAGGACCTATCTAAGGTCTTAAAATCACCATAAGAGTTTGATAACACTAAGGTCAACTACCGGTCAAACCTATTGTCATGACCCAAAAATTTCACTAAATCATGATGACACCTAACCCAAATTGCTAGGTAAGCCTGACAATATAAGTTACAACTAAATTGTGAAATAAATAATAGATATTATAGAAACTATAATTGATTTAAGTACAACTATCCCAAGTACTAGTAGTACAAGTCATGAGCCACTATGAATTAGATTTACAAATTTGATGTGAAGAATAAATACAATATCTATTTGAAGTTTACATAAACAGAGCTTAAAACCAAAACTACCATAAATAAGAGGTAGCTTGAATCTGAAACACGGGTACGTCTTCAATGTAAGGTTTCGTTCTCCATAGCACGCAGCTCCAAGATCTGCACGCAAAGTGTTGAAGTGTAGTATGAGTACAACTGACCCCATGTACTCATTAAGTATTTTGGCTAACCTCGGTGAAGTATTAATAAGGTATTATATTAAATATACTCACTTACTATGTACCTATGCAGATAATAAGTAGGAGAAATAAGGTAAGAGATATGTCGAATAATGGTAAGAGCGTCAACTAGAGAGCTATGGAGTAGTTAACAAACATGGCAACAAGTCATAACCTCACACCCATTTCTACGAATGAAACAATAATCATGAGGTGTGCGCAAGGATCATAACCAAATATCATAAACAAATATTGTTGCAGCATGTAACTCGATTCCAATCTCAATTAACACTGTTACGGCGTGCAACCCAATCCCAATATCAATTAAACTCTACTACGACGTGCAACCCAATCCTAATACCAATAAACACTATTGTGGCGTACAACCCAATCTCAATATATAGTAATATCATATAAAACCACAACAACAACCAAACATGGGCTAAGTTCACAACGCAACACTAAGAAAACGAACATCCAATATTCAACTAGGTAATACAACTCAAAAGGAGTAAGATAAGCAGTCCAATATCAAAATCTAGTCTACTGTGTATAATGACAAGGTTTCCACAAAGCATACACACAACTAATCTAAAAAATCACCCAATTCGGTTAAGAAAAGAAGAGTAGGACATGAAACGAGTAAAGATGCTTGTCAAGTAATAACAAGGAACAAATGAAGGCATTCAATATATGAAATCATGTAGCAAGTAGAAACGTGAAGCAAGTAAAGGCATTTAATAAGTGAAGACATATGATAAGTAAAGGCATATAATAAGTGGAGACGAGTAGTAAGTGAAAGTATGTAGTAAGTGAAGACATGTAGCAGGTTAAAACATCTAACAAGTAAATCACGTGATAGTTAGAGGCATGTAACATGTATGGTCTAACAACAAGTAAAAGCATGAATTTGAAGAGGACATGTAGCAGAAATAAATCAAGTAAAACCGTAAGTGTAACAGTAATAGACAAGGTAAGGACATAGCTATAATAGTAACATGCCAAAGGGAAACCATAGAGGTAACTACATAAGAAGCTCAAATGGAAGGTATCATACAAAACAAATAAGCATTAATAGAAACCAAAGTAGAGGGCATGTAAGTGCTTAACAAATGAGTAATTATAATAGAAATCCAACTACCTTTATTTTTGCACGGTAATAACCAACAAACCAATCTTATTTCAAACCGTACTGAAATACTCATCGTGCCAACATCATATCAACCACACATAATTACCCATCATGCCAAACATAGCCCTACGACCCTAATCATTATCTCTTATTATGAATAAAGAATCTCAAGTAACATGACACAGGGGAATGCCGCTCAAATATACAAAACGACCGGCCAGGTCATTACACCTGCGTATCATGACACCGCATTAATCATACCATTACATAGTTTAGGGAAACATAATATACAAAAGAGAATTTTTTTGGGTTTACATAATTTTTTTTGATGTTTCCATTATATGACTCAATACAAAAATACATAAAGGAAAATACAATAAAGACATACACTAAAAATCAACTCCTCTTACATTACACAACAAATGACTCAAATTCAAAGTGGAACACAAAAGTAAAAGACTCTAAAACCCTGATCTCGCAAGCAACCCTTCGACTATCTCTTCATTCACTACCCCGACCTATTTCCTACCTCACCATGGAGAACCTACAAATCTATCTTGATTTGGCATATAATTCTCATCACTAAGATGACAAACATATCTTTACTCATTTTTTTTACAACCAGTACACCTTTAAGGGGTATACTCAGCTATCTCCAGGATTCTCCTCTTAGTGTGCCCTTGGTCCTGAAACATTCTTCAGATTTGCTGCTCACGGGCTTGGACCAACTCTGAAGCCCTTTCTTTTTTATTCTTCACATCTACCAAATCATTTTCCAATCAGTTGAGTAGGTCATAAAAATGGTTCTTCTTGGCTTCAAACTCTGTGAATTAGCGGCTCATGACTTCTTCAATGGCACTTAACTCTTTTCTCAAACTTGGGATTTCATCATCATGACTCTTCTTGGACGGCGAGCCAATCTTACCCGACTTTCCGCGTCTTCCCCCCAATTGTATTATCTTTTCTATAGAATTTTTTAACTATTTCTGTTTGTTTTGCAAAATATAATTGTATTCCTTCAATTTTTCCCTAAGGTTTACAATATTAGAGCTAGCCTTGGAAGGCTTTGTTCTCATGGATCAACCTATTCCTTTCTCCCTTAGACTCTTGAGCTTGTAAATATTTTTCAAAACTGAGTACTCTAAGCTTTTCTGCAGTGATCCGATGGTAGTCCGATACTCTTGTTTTTTTTCTCCCCAGGCCTATTTTTCTTGCATTTTATCAATGAGTCCCTAGACATCTAGACTTTTATTAGTTCTCACAAGATCATCATTCACATAAGGTATATTATCGTATAATTCAATATATCACTGATCCACTTCACCCTTTGTTGGAATTAGTATTTGTTTATCAGACTCCAAGAACTGACATCACTCCAAGTTTGCGGAAGTGAATCTTTGGGAAATGAGGCTTCTGGGTGTAGCTCAATTGCATGAATGCTAAGATACTTAGATATATTAATTTAGTTGATTTGAACTTGTGAGCAATGTTTGGTTGTGATCCAGAATTTCTAATTGTGATTCGACGTGTTTCGCAAAGTTGGAGAGTTTAGAAGTTAACAGATAAACTTTGATCTTTGATTCTTGGTTTTGATATTATTTATGATTTTTTGAGAATTTGGATAAGTTTGATTAAGGTATTAGGACTTGTTGGTATTGTTGGATGAGGGCCCAGGGGGCTCGAGTGTGCTTCGGGATGGTTTCAGACCATTTTGGGATGATTTGGTATTGCTAGTGCTGGTGTGGCGCACCTGTGTTACCTGTTGCGCAAGTGAAAGGTCACAGATGCGATGCCTCAAGAGCGCCTATGAGGTGTACATTTACGGAGATCAAGGTGCATTTGCAAGGTTTGGCTGGTAGGCAGGATTGCACCTACAAAAGTGATTGTCATACCTGCGGTACCCACATCTATGGAAGACGGGCTGCAAATGGAAGGTTGGTTTGTGGCCGAAATTGTGTAGAAGCGAGTGGTGGCTCGCATATTTGAGCATATAGGGCATTGATGTGAGAATTCCTAACACACTTTATATTCCGAGGGTTAGCAGAGTTTTTCACTATTTTGAGTTTTGGAGCATGGGGAGAGGCGATTTTGGAAGGAATTTTCACTACATTGTGGATAAGTAATTCCCACTTGGATTTGATATATATATATATAGATACATACACACACACACACTTAGAACAAGATATATCTATATCTTGATTCCCCGTGAATTTATACACTTAGAACATAGATTTTTAAAGAAAAACTTAGGTTTTTGTCTACAACTTAAGAGAGTGTATTATGGAGATTTGAGAGTCGATTTGGACTCAATTTTAGAATCTAATCACATATTTGGACATGTGGGATTATGAGTAGTTGGGATCTACCCCTTGACTTGGGTTTTGATTATGTAAGCCCAAGTTAACTTTTGCTGACATTTGGGTATTTGATTAAAAATTGAAGCTTTATTTTTTAAGAGTGATTCATATAGATTTTTTTGACGTTATTGAGTTGTATTTAACTAGATTCGAGTTGTTTAGAGTTTGACTTGAGAGGAAAATCTATTTTGGAAGGTTGAAGTTATTATCGGATAGAGGTAAGTCTCTTGTCTATACTTGTAATAGGGAATTCTTCACATACGTGATCAATTTGCTACTTGCTACTTGAACTAGGATCCACGTATATACAAGGTGACAAACATATATTTATAGCTAGGTTATGACCATATCCGGTAGAGTTTAGCTTATGATTATCACTTGTTTGGACTATGTGAATTAATATCTATGTTTCATTGATTCTATGTCTACACGATGACTCAAATTATGATTTTGAAGCATGTTTAAGGTTATGACTTATTGAATTGGGCATGAAGGATTACTTTGCCATGTTAAGATTTATAATAAATCTGTAGTCATACACTTATCTTATTTTCTCCATGATTTGATGGTTATATGACTTAGTTTATTAATGTTAAATAATATGGTTAGACTTATGCATGTTGAATTATGTTATTGAGTCGTTGTGATAAATTTAATTACATGATTAGCTATAGCCATCTTTTAGCCGTATAAGCAGCATTAGAGGATTGTGCTTTAGATTCTGAGGGAGAAGGTATTGTATGAGATGGTCTCTAAGTGCGATTTTTGGTTTAACCTGGAAACATTCTTGGACCACGTGATTTTTAGTGATGGAATCAAGGTGGATACAAAGAAGGTTTAGGCGGTTCAGAGTTGGCCTAAACGTTCTATAGCTACAAAGATCGGGAGGTTCTTCGGTTTGGCTTTCTACTATTGTCGCTTCGTGGAAGGACTCTCATCTATTTCAGCTCCGATGACAAACTTCACTCAGAAGGTCGCTCCATTTAGATGACCTGATGAGTGTGAAGAGAGCTTTCAGAAGCTCAAGACTAGTTTGATTACAATTTCAGTTTTCGTATTACCCTCAGGATCGGGGATGTATAATGTCTATTGTGATGCTTTGAGAGTTGGCATTGGTTGTGTGTTAATGGAGGACAATAATGTGATTGTCTATGTGTCACGATAGTTGAAGCTCCATGAAAAGAATGATCTAGTTAATGATTGGAGTTAGAAACTATTGTACAAGATTTAGAAGCATTACTTGTATAGTGTGTCATGTGAGGTTTACATTTATCATCGGAGACTTCAACAATTGTTCGAGCAAAAGGATTTGAATTTGAAACAGCGTATGTGGTTGGAATTGTTGAAGGATTATGATATCACTATCTTGTATAATCCAGGGAAAGTGAATGTGGTAGCGGATGCTTTAAGTAGAAAGGTGGAAAGTGTGGGGAGTTTGGCATTTATTACAACTGTGGAGAGGCCTTTGGCTAGGGACGTTCATGTCTTGTCCAATAGATTTGTGAGGTTTTATATTTTTGAGTCTAGTAGAGTTCTTGATTGTGTTGTTGCGCAGTCATCCATGTTTGAGCGTATTAAGGGTCGCTAGTATGATGATTCTCATTTGCTAGTTCGTAAGGACACAGTGCTATGAGATGGTTCTAAGGATGTGGTCATTGGTGATGATGGTGTACTATGACTTTAGGGTCGGATTTGTGTTCCTAATGTGGATGGATTGAGGGACTTTATTCTTGAGAATACTCACCATTCGATGTATTCTATCCATCCAGGTGCGAGGAAGATGTATCATGATTTGAAGCAGCATTATTGGTGGTGGAGGATGAAGAAGAGAATTGTTGGGCATGTTTTGCAGTGTTTGAGTTGTCAGCAGGTCAAATATGAGCATAAAAAATTGGGTGGTTTGATTCAGAGATTAGTGATATTAGAGTGGCAGTGGGAGCACATTACTATGACTTTGTAGTAGGATTTCCATGGACCTTGAGAAAGTTTGATGCTATTGAGGTCATTATGGATAGGTTGACCAATTCTGCATATTTCATTCCTGTGATGACTACTTACACTTCAGATATATTGGCTCAGATCTACATCTAGGAGATAGTTTGTTTGCATGGTGTGCCTGTTTCTATCATTTCAAATTGGGTACTCAGTTCACATTACACTTTTGGAGAGCTTTTTAAAGAGAGTTTGGCGTGTGGGTGGAGATTAGATATGCATTTCACCCATAGACGGATGGACAGTCCGAATAGACGATATGTTGAGAGCCTCAGTTATTGATTTTTGGGGATTGTGGGATAAATTTCTATCATTTGCAAAGTTTTCTTACAACAATAGCTACCAATCCAATATCCAAATGGCTCCATATGAGGCCTTATATGGGAGGCAGTGTCATTCTCTGGTTAGTTAGTTTGAGCATGGTAAGGCTAGGTTGTTGTGTACATATTTGGTTTGTGATGCTTTAAAAAAGGTGAAGTTTATTTAGGAGCGTATTCATACAACGCAGTCTATGCAGAAGAATTATGCTGTTAGGAAGATTCGTAATGCGGATTTCATGGAGGGTGAAAAGGTTCTTCTTAGAGTTTTGCCTATGAAGGGAATGACAAGATTTGGAAAGAAGGTCAAGTTGAGCCCTCGGTATATTAGTCCATTTGAGGTTTTAGAGAGAGTTGGAGAGGTGTCTTACATGCTTGCTTTGCCACCCAGCTTGTCGGGAGTTCATCTGGTATTCCATGTTTCCATGCTTCAGAAGTATTATAAAGACAAGGCAGATGTGTTAGATTTTAGTTCAATGCAATTGAGTGGTAATCTAGCTTATGAAGAAGAGCCCGCAGAAATTTTGGATAGGCAGGTTCCGAAGTAGAGATCGAAAGAGATTGCATCCATGAAGGTTTAGTGGAGCAGCTCCGATCTCTCGCGGCTATAGCAAGGGGCGCAAGTGTCTGATCATCGGATCCAATGGTGCATGTCCTTGTCACACCTGCTTTTTTACCACACCCGCGAGAAGGGTGTATAGGGGAGTTTTTTCAATTAAAGGACAATCGAAACGGGATTATTTTATTTAAAGATTCAGAGTCGTCACTTGGGAGATTTGTGGTATCCCAAGTCACTGATTCAAATCCCGAATCGAGGAAAGATTGACTTTGTATTACAATCCGCGAACACAGAAATCCGGGTAAGGAATTCTGTTTACCTGGGAGAAGGTGTTAGGCATTCCCGAGTTCCGTGGTTCTAGCACGGTCGCTCAACTGTTACAATTGGCCTATTATTTGATTTTAAAATACTTTTGACCCTATGTGCATTTTAACTTTAAACCACTTTTAATTACTTTAAGGAAGTTTCAATGCCATCTAAAACACGTCTTGAACCATGCCAAATGAAATGCACCCGCGGTCCACGACATATTTTATTTAGCGTTGTTGAGATTTGGATTTGGGTCACATGAAATGCACACCCGAGTTTTGGAAATTAGGCATCATAACTATGTCACGGGAACCATACCCATAGTCACGATGATTTATTAATCACGCTTAAAGCATTCTACGATGTTCATACCTTGGAAACCAAATTTCCTTTTTCATTTTTCATAACGTCCCTGCGATAATTCGATTAACACATGAAGACAAACTTTTTAATACTCCTCTAAATGTGTGAATATATATTCGGACAACAGTGAGAAGAATTAACCTCACTCTGCCCAAAAAAATTCAAACTAGAGGAAGACTAAATGCATGTTTAACAAAATTTAAGAGCAGTACAACAATCCGAGATACAAAAAGAGCTACTACTATAAAATAAATGGATTAACATGTTCAATAAATATTAGAGATATGATCAACAGTGAAATATGCAAAAGTTGTATCATGCACAATAGCAAACTCCATCCCATACCTCCCCACCTAATAAATTGCACTGCTTATAAATAAGACGAAAAAAGAATAAGTTATATCTGAAGCAACAAGCTGAAAAAGATAAAGATGAACCAAGTAAACAACAAAACCTACTAATTGGAATAACCATAACTTGAGAAATACTTTACTATTCCATTACACAAAATTCGGTACTCAGTCAAAACCAAAAAGAAGTGACTTTATTTAATGGTGATGAAGTAATTACAATGAGTGACCTTTGCAAACTTACGTAATTTGACTGTGGACATTATTATTAATACGCAAAAAGAGTAGAAGGGAAACAGATAAAATCATAGGATCTGCATTTTATTTGGAAGTCGACGTGTATGTAACTGGTGATAAAATTTTAATATTCAACAATCAACCATAGATTTCTTATATTTTCTCTTTTGAACAAGTTTTTATTCGTTTTTCAGCTACAACCAACAACATTTGCCAGAAAAGTGGAAAACAATCCATAAAGCAACGCAGAGAAAAACATCAAGGATTTGAATATGTCAAAACAAAATTCTATTAAGATATTTAAATATAAGAACCTGCGTGGTCTTCATTTTTAGCTAACATGAAAGAAGCAGCAGCCGAAAGTCAACAACAATCAACAATGAATAATAATCTAGTTTTTCTGAAATTTTTCTTTTGAATTTTTGAAGACAAGACCTTGGATAGAACCTCTCGCTGGCGGTCAGATCTGGAGGAACCAAACGGCGTTCATGAAGGTTGCCGGAATTCTTAGGGGGCTTTTTTTAATTTGGTTAGAGGGAGGGAGTAGCGCTGATCTCTTCGTTGCTCCTGATGGGATATTTTGATCTTCTTTTTTATAGAAGAGGCAAAGTCTTTTTTGAAGAGATGGTCTCCTTCTCTGTTGAAAATGAGAGATGGTGAGAAAGAGAGTAGTCTCCTTTCTTAGGAGGTAACGAGGGATAGGTGTATTTTAGCTGGGATCTTTTTTAGGTCTCCAAAATCTGATCTCTTTTGTGCCTTAGCTCTCCTTTTATGTGAGGGATTAGGGTATAAAAAATAAAAAAGGGGTAATGGGTCAAATGGGTATTGGTATTGGAATTGGGTTGGGGTTTAGAATTGATTTGAGCCTTTAGGAATTGACCCAATTTTAGAAGAAACAAGACCAAAAATACATTCTTCCTAATTTCCTTTTATCCTTTTTCTTTTCTTTAATTAATTAATTAAAAATCCTAGATTATCTAAAAATGTGAAATTAAACTAATTAATTAACTATAAAAATTATAAAAGCATGCTTAATCCTAAATTAAAAGAGAAAAAATCAATAAAAGGAAAAAGTGTAAAAATGAAGTATTTTTGTGATTTTTAATTTTTATAAAATAAGTAACTACCGATTAATCCTAAAAATATAAAAATAAAGCCTAAATGCCATGCGTGATATTTTTGGTATTTTTCATAATTTAAATAAGACCTAAACATGCAAAAAAATGCAAACAATTAATAAAATTTCTATGAAAAATCTACGAACATTGCATATAGTGGGAAAACACTATTTTCTTGAATTTATGGGAGTAAACTCACATAGGGCAAAAATCACGTGCTCACAGCTGCCCCTATTTGCCCAGAAACACGAATAGTTTTCGTAGAAAGATAAAGTGAGCGGATACAAGCGATTTTGCCCGATTGAATACTCCGTGGGAAGCATTTTTGAAAATTTGACTGCACCCTGCTTCCGAGGTTGCCTACATATCCTTGGCTATAAAGGAATCAAGTAAGTGTAGTTCGAGAAGTTTTGGTAGCTGGGACTACCATGAAGCTGTGATTTCATTGTTGCTGCTACTGCTGCTACTGCTTACTGAACCCCCTTATTACACCATGATAAAATGAAAAGAAGCTAGACTAGACTATGATCTATGCATTACAAAATCCTATCTATATCTTCAAACTTGCTCTTATAGTTCTTGTTGCCTTGTTGACTGGTACTCTCCTAGTGGAATCCCCTTATTGCCGCCTTGAATTGTAATCTGAGATGTTTCCTTTTCTCCAGGTGGACGCCTGATTGCTAAAACTTAAATGTATTCCCTTGTTCTCCAGGCGGACGCCTGATTGTTAAACTTGAAATGTATTCCCTTATTCTCCAGGTGGGCGCCTGATTGGTGAACTTGAAATGTATTCCCTTGTTCTCCAGGTGAGCGCCTGATTTCCACAAAATAAACAAAACAAAGAAAACGTCTGCCCCGGTTTGGCATGTTACCAAACATCAGTAAGAACTTTGAAAGCTGAAACTTGAACTATACTCCCTTGTTCTCTAGGTGGGTGCCTGATTGCTGAACTTGAAAATGTATTCCCTTATTCTCCAGGTGGGCGCCTGATTATCAAAACTTGAAATGTATTCCCTTGTTCTCCAGGTGGGCGCCTGATTGCTGAACTTGAAATGTATTCCCTTGTTTTCCAGGTGGGCGCCTGATTACCAAAACTTGAAATGTATTCCCTTGTTCTCCAGGTGGGCTTCTGATTACTGAACTTGAAATGTATTCCCTTGTTCTCCAGGTGAGCGCCTGATTTCCACAAAATAAACAAAACAAAGAAAACGTCTGCCCCGGTTTGGCATGTTACCAAACATTAGTGAGAACTTTGAAAGCTGAAACTTGAACTATACTCCCTTGTTCTCTAGGTAGGTGCCTGATTGCTGAACTTGAAAATGTATTCCCTTATTCTCCAGGTGGGCGCCTGATTATCAAAACTTGAAATGTATTCCCTTGTTCTCCAGGTGGGCGCCTGATTGCTGAACTTGAAATGTATTCCCTTGTTTTCCAGGTAGGCGCCTGATTACCAAAACTTGAAATGTATTCCCTTGTTCTCCAGGTGGGCTCCTGATTACTGAACTTGAAATGTATTCCCTTG
Organism: Nicotiana tabacum; assembly: GCF_000715075.1. Lineage (NCBI taxonomy): Eukaryota > Viridiplantae > Streptophyta > Magnoliopsida > Solanales > Solanaceae > Nicotiana > Nicotiana tabacum. The sequence continues at coordinate 61,874,000 of NC_134099.1, read as the reverse complement.
TTCTCCAGGTGGGCGCCTGATTACCGAAACTTGAAATGTATTCCCTTGTTCTCCAGGTGGGTGCCTGATTGCTGAACTTGAAATGTATTCCCTTGTTCTTCAGGTGGGCGCCTGATTACTGAACTTGAAATGTATTCCCTTGTTCTCTAGGTGGGCGCCTAATTACCGAAACTTGAAATGTATTCCCTTGTTCTCCAGGTGGGCGCCTGATTTCATCAAAAATAGACAAAATTGAAGAAAATTTTCTGCCTCAGTTTGATGCTGGGTGTATTGAATCATGTTACCAAATATCTCTATGAATTTGAAATCTAGATCCCATTATCCAGGAGGATCCTGAAAACTCCTAGTTATATGGCAGTTTTAAAGCTAAGTTATATTTCCTAAAGGTAAGACTTCCACTAAATCTTGTTATCTATGAAGACCTTAAAACTAAATCCCATTATCTAGGAGGGTCCTGCAATTTAAAATCAAATCTCATCCTAAGGGTGAAAATTTCGGAGCTAAATTCAACTTTCTAACGGTGAAACTTATGCTAAATCTTAGCATCTAAGGGAGGTATTAAACTAAGTGCCATTATTCAGGAGGGTCCTGAAAATTTCAAATTGAATCTTATCCTAAGCATGAAAACTTCAAAGACAAACTTATATTTCCTCAAGGTAGAGCCTATGCTAGTTCTTGTTACTCATGAACGTTTTGAATTTTAACTAAGTCCCATTGTCTAGGAGGGTCCTGAGAATTTTTAAGATTAAATCCCATTATCCAAGAGGGCCCTGAAATTTTAAAATTAAATCCCATTATCCAGGAGGGTCCTGAAACTTTAAAAACTAAATCCTATTATCCAGGAGGTCCCTGAAAATTTAAAAACTAAATCTCATTATCCAGGAGGGTCCTGAAAACTTAAAACTAAATCCCATTATCCAGGAGGGTCCTAAAAATTTAAAATTAAATCCCATTATCCAGGAGGGTCCTGCAAACATAAAACTAAATCCCATTATCCAGGCGGGTCCTGAAATTTAAAAACTAGATCCCATTATCCAGGAGGGTCCTGAAAACTTAAAACTAAATCTCATTATCCAGGCGGGTCCTGAAATTTTAAAATTAAATCCTATTATCTAGGAGGGTCCTGAAAATTTAAAAACTAAATCCCATTATCCAGGAGGGTCCTGAAAACTTAAAAACTAAATCTCATTATCCAGGAGAGTCCTGAAAATTTTAAATTAAATCCCATTATCCAGGAGGGTCCTGAGAATCTAAAAACTAGATCCCATTATCCAGGAGTGTCCTGAAAACTTAAAAAAAAACTAAATCCCATTACCAAGGAGGGTCCTGAAATTTTAAAATTAAATCCCATTATCCAGGAGGGTCCTGAAAACTTAAAACTAAATCCCATTATCTAGGGGGGGTCCTGAAAATTTAAAATTAAATCCCATTATCCAGGAGGGTCCTGAAAACTTAAAACTAAATCCCATTATCCAGGCGTGTCCTACAAACTTAAAATTAAATCCCATTATCCAGGAGGGTCCTGAAACTTCAAATGAAATCCCATTATCTAGGCGAGTCCTGCAAACTTCAAATGAAATCTCATTATCCAGGAGGGTCCTGAGAGTTTACGGTCAAACCTGTCTGGTGCTTGCCTTTCCTTGCGGTGGGTTTCTCCGAAACAAATGAAATTTCCTACCCCTGTTTCAAATCAAAGAAAAATCTTGTCAGTTTAAAATGTGGTGGTTGGTTTGTGGCCTTGACTTTGAGGGTGGTTGCTCCTCCACTTCCCATGATAACTTTGACTTCCACTCGAAGACCTTGCTAACCACTTTCTCTATCATCCTTATCACAGAAAATACCTCTTCTCCGTTCAGACCCAATACCCTCTATCTGTTGCATTGCTCATAAACTGACATTTACCAAACTTTTGTGTCTCGCATGAATCCCAAAGCATGTCAATTGCCACCCACTCAGTGCGTATGCTGTTCTTTCTTGACTTAAACCACTGGCCTTGACCTTGAGGCCTATTGCTCCTTCACTTGCCATGATAACTTTGATTTCCGCTTTGAAGACCTTGCTTGTCGTTGGTTAACCACTTTCTCTGTCAACCTCATCACAGAGAATACCTTTGATCCGTTCACCCAACATCCTCTATCTGTTGCATTGTTCATGAATTGATATATACCAAGTATTTGTATTTCACATGAATCCCAAAGCATGTTGATTGTTAACAACTCAGTGCGCACGTTGTTCTTTCTTGACTTATGCCACTTTGATGTGCTAGCCAAATTCCGTTTTGTACAATTGAAAAGTTGGTAGCAAATTTTGAAGTCATTTCTCACTTGTTCTAACATAGACTCAAGAAGGGGAAGTAAACAAAACAAAAGAAACAGAGTAAGGACAATGGAAAGAGATGATTCCTAACAAGAAAACTAGACACTTATCAGATGTAGATACCAACTCTAATGACTGTGACATGCACCTTTGGATTAAATGGCCTAATCTGCCAAGCAAGTCCGATGTTCAACTCTTATTGTACCTCTTCGCCGTGAAACTGGGCTTCAATGCTCCAATTTTCCAATTTGATTCATGATCCTTACTTGACTTTTAGTGCCCGAAGGGTTTTCACCATCAAACCTCTCTCATTTTGTTCTTTCTCTCAACTTACTGTCGCCTTATGGTGCCTGTGAAGGTTTTTGTGACGACCCGACCCGTCGTCTCGTGAGTTACCGCCCCGTTTCCCCTATTTTCTATTTCTTTGTGCTTCATTATCAGTGTTGGGTGTGACCGAGTTGATTTGGATTGGTTTTAGTAGGAAATGAGACACTTAGTCTCTTTAAGGAAGGTTTGTTTTGGAAAAGTCAACCGGACGTTGACTTATATGTTAGAGGGCTCAGATTTGAATCCCGATGATTCGGTTATCTTCGGGGGATGATTTATGACTTAGGAGCACGATCGGAATGCATTTTGGAAGTCCGTGGAAGGATTTGGCTTGAATTGGCGAAGTTAGTATTTTGGCGAATTCCGGTTGATAGGTGAGATTTTGATCCGAGAGTCGGAATGGAATTGAGAGAGTTGTTGTAGCTTCATTAGGTGATTTGGGATATGTGTGCAAAATTTCAGGTCATTCGGACGTGGTTTGGTCGGGTTTTTGATCGAAAGTGTATTTCAGAAGTTTTTAGAAAATTAGGTTGTATTTCGAAAGTGTAATTTGATGTTGTTTGAGGTGTTTTGATGATTGGAAGAGGTTTGAATAATGTTATGAATTATGTTGGCATGTTTGGTCGGGGTCCCATGAGGCTCGGATAAGTTTGGGAAGAGTTTTTGGAAGATTTTTGCTGTTTGAGCAGAAGCATGTAATGATCCAAAGGTCCAATTTATAGTTCTAGAGATCGGAATTTTATTTTGAGATTTCCAGAATTTATATAATGAATTATAAGAGTGATCTGGAAAGTTTGGTCTAATTTCATCAAGTCGCGATTGAGGTTTTGACACGAAACATGAGTTAATTGTTTAACGAGGGAAATGAATATCGCACTGAGCAAACAAGCTCCGACTTGAGTTTCGATTGAAGGACTATGTTCGTATCATTATTTGTGACTCATGGAAACAAAAATCATCGAATTCTGAGTTCGTATGATGGAGTTAGAGCCATTTTTAGCGAAAAGCAAAGTACTGCAATTGTTTTTGGCTGCTGTAATTTTTTTAGCTACATGAACAGTAACCGCCCATGAACAGTAACCGCGCGGGTAAACCGTACTTCCGAAACAAAATCTGGGCAGTGAATTTACAAGACGTTTCATCCGCAAGCTAAGTCATTTCTTTCACCATTTTTGGGCATTTTGAGAGCTACTTGGGAGCAATTGAAGAGGGATTCAAAGAGGATTGATTGGAGGTAAGTTTTATGAGTTAAAAACATGATTATATTGTGAAATCATCCTTGAAATTCATGAAAATATAGCCAAATTGTAAAAAATTAGGGCTTGAAATTGAAATTCTAAATTTGGGATTTGAGGGGTCATTTGTGGTCCGATTTGAGAGATTTTTGTATGTATAGACTCGTGGCGAGATAAGGAACCCGATGACATACAAATTTTTGAGTTTCGAGACGTGGGCCCGGAGCTCGGGTTTTGTCAAATTCGTGAATTTTAATATTTTTCGATTGCTTTCGATTGGGTATTGTATCTTTAGCATAATGCGACATATTCGTTGTGATTTTGGGCAGATTCATCGCACGAGGAGGGTAATTTGAGAGGCAAGGGCATAGCGAGCTAGACTTTGACCGTCTTGAGGTGAGAAATTGATGTAAATGATGTCCTGAGGGTTTGAAACCCCGGAATTTCACATTGTAACGCTATATTGAGGTGACTTGCATGCCGGATAACGGGCGTGGGGTAGAGCACCATTGGGGATTGTGACTTGGTCCGTCCCGAGAGATTTTTTTACCATGTTTTCTACTTGAACTAAATTGAGAATCATCCTTACTTGGATTTAATTGTTACATTTGGGCTTCTTGCCAATTCTTTGAATCCTTCAGGGATTGACATCACTATTTTCGCATACATGCATATCATTTGATCTCAGTCCAAGGTTTAAAATACTGTTTTGCAAACTCAGCCATCTTTCTAAGATTTGAAAACTTAAATGATATTTCTAAATGATATTTCGGGCTGAGAACTACTGTTTTACAAATGCCCAAGAGGCTTATGATGATTTCTAGACTGAGCATGGATCGGGCTGCACGCCGCAGCAGTGTTATATTGATATTGAGGCCGAGAGCCTGGTTGATTACATTGATATTGAGGCCGAGGGCTTGGTTGATTACATTGATATTGAGGCCGAGAGCCTGGGTGATTATACTGATATTGATATGAGGTCGAGGGCCTAGATTTGATGCCACGAGATGACTTGATATTGTGCTTGGGCTGTAGGAGCCCCTCCGGAGTCTATACACACATCCAGTGAGCGCCGTCGACGATAAATAAAATGGATGGCTTGGGCTGCACGCCGCAGAGGGTACTAGAGAGTACCATCATATGCATTGCATTGCACTCATGCATAGAGTGTACCATCATATGCATTGGATTGCACTCATGCATTTGTTTTTATATGTTATACCTGTCTGAGTAATTGGTACTCTGATTTAATTGACTTGTTGCTTCACTAATTGTTGTTCTAAATTGCCAGTCATAGTTTACTTTGAATTTTTCCATGATTTCTTATTCTCAGCCTTTATTTATGTTTATTACTCACTGGGTCGGAGTACTCACATTACTCCCTGCACCTTGTGTGCAGATCCAGGTACACTACAAGCTGAGTGAGGATTTGTTTAGCTGAGCAGCAGTATCCGAGAGTATCGAGGTAGCTGCATGGCGTTCACAGCCTTGATCTCTACCATCTATCTCTATCTTTTATTCCGTATTTTTCCTAGACAGACTTGTAATAGGTAGATATTCTATATTTGAGGCTCATATTCGTGACACCTTATTCTGTTGGGCTATGGCGTGGTATTTTAATTGAACTTTCGCAGATTTTATTATTAATTATACACTTGAATGAAATGACTTAGTAAATTCTCTGTGATATTTATCTATAATCTGAATAAGAATTTGGGATAATGTTGTTGAATTGTCGGGCTTGCCTAGCAGTGTGTTGGGTGCCATCATGACCGAGGTTGGGGTCGTGACAAGTTGGTATCAGAGCCTAGGTTACTTGGTCTCGCGAGTCATGATCCAGTTTAGTAGAGTCTCGCGGATCGGTACGGAGACGTCTGTATTTATCCTCGAGAGGCTACAGAACCTTTAAGAAAACTTCACATTCTTTAATTCTTATCGTGCGTCCTTGATTCATCTTGAAAAGAAACTTATGAAATTCCTTCCACGCGTTCGTATGCGCTTATGGGCGCTCAGTATCAGATGTGCCTCGCTGGCTTGTGATTCCCCGATCGAGGGGCGAGGTGTTATCTCTGTGAGTTTATGGTGGGCCAGTCTGGAGGACTTGAGGTTGGATATTTGCCTATGGTGGGAGCGCCGAGGTGCTGATTGTGTAAACAAGTGTTTTTGAACTTATATGTTCGGTAGTGTCCTCGTTAGTGAAAATGACGGCTGTGGCTATGTGAGGAGTATGTTAGTACAACGAGGCATATCCATAGGAATTGGAAGCGACGAGAAGGGGTCTGTTGAATGATGGAAGAATTAGTAGATGCTTGAAGTCTATCTTGATTCAAGTTATAGCCCGAGTTATGGGCGTTTGAAAAATCTTTTCATGACTCCTAGTTGGGAGTGAAGTAAATTTCATGTTGCGGTATGAGTACAGACTCAGGAAGATCAAGTGACTGCGTAATGCTTATGGCAGTGGAAGGTATACGAAAATGTTATATTGAGGTGAAGTAGGTGGGTTATCTCCCGTGAAGTGTGCTGAGGCGGTGTGATCCTCATGTGAATGACAGAAGATCTCATGTGCAAATGAATTGTAAGTGTTGAAGTTTGAAATTTTTGGTTCACTTAAGAGAGTGAGTTTAACTATTGCAAGATTGCCAAAGAGTTGAAGTACTAGATGAAATGTGTTTACACAAGCTTACAGAGGATTTGAGTTTAACCTCACTAAGGTATTGATGCAACAATGGAGTATATGCGTTATGAGTATAGTGTGTTGTGATCTATGGCTTCGAGCCAAGTTGGGGAGCTTGCTATTGGTTAGCGGATTGTGCGGTTATGTACTATGTTAGTTCCGATTTGATGCATGCTGGTGAATCAGTTCTGGTTGTGGAAATTGGGCCAAGAATGGCACGAGTGAAGGAAAATTTTGACAAGATGTCATGAGCTCGGACGAGCAGGAGATAAGTTTCGATGTTTACGGTAAGTTGGTATTGTCTTCAGCGTCACCTAAGATCGGTGTTTTGTAAAAAGGGTTTTGCATCTTGGTTAATGATTCTTGATCGCTCTTCAGTGTTACCGGGTTTGGAGGTACGCTCCAGATATTGTTGTGGTAGGTTGTGGAATATTTCCCACGGGAAGATTATATAAGTGTGGCATGTGATCACTTGATTGATTAAAGATGTAAAACAAGTATGAAGTTTGTGATGATGTCGTTAAATTGAAGATTCATGCTTGGAGGGCACTTGGCTTATTGGGTTGTGAACTGGGGAGGATTACTCCGATTGTGATGGTTGTTCCTGTGTGTTATGAGAAAAATGGGAGTTATTATGGACCTTTAAAAGGTTACCAGACTAGTTTAGTGTGATCAGAATCTGCTTGCAGTCGGTGGATAGATTTAATGTGAATAATGGCTCTATATCAGGCCAGATGTGTGCATTTTAGTAACGCGGTCCTCATGGAGGAGTAGGTAGGTTGATGTTTCATTGTCAGATATTTCGCGTAGTAATGCATTGCACCGTGTGAGTTGTGAGACGGCTTGAGAAATTGCTATGTGTTGAGAATTCGCGTAGAAATGACGTTATATGAGCATCTTGGCTCTTGAAATTCAGACTATACATCACACCTCAGTTGTGCTTGAATTTTGTAGCTTATAACGCTATATATCCCTCAGAGATATTATTACGCACTTAGCATGCTTACGATCGATACTCAGTATTTTATTGTAATGAGCAAATTTGGCTCGATGTGCATCTCCTTATGCGAGATCTATGTGTGGATCGGGTGGCACGCCGCCATGGGTATGTTATCTGGATCTGGTTGCACGCCGCAACAGTGTGATGTTGAGTATAGTTTTCTATATGCTATTTTGTATGCCTTGTTTCCTATTTTCTAAGGAAAGTCCGTATTAGTGCGTGGGATTGGTAATTCCTTCCAGAGTTTGTTTTCTTTTTTTGTATCGCGTTCGAATTGGTAGCCTATTGGCATATTGGGGCATCATATGCGGCTTTTGATTATGTCTGTGGTGGCTTATTGCCTGAGCAGTTCGTAATGGGTGAGACGAGATCATTGTATTCAAGATCAGTGCAATCAGAGTATATGAAGTAAATTAAGGGGCTAAGACCATTTTTTGGTTCATAATGAGGTGATAGTTCTTGCCAAAAGTATAGACCTAATGAATTGTTGATTCGGTAGTGTTATGAATTTATACAAATCTCATCCGTCGTATCAGTATTGTAAGAATTTAAATAAGACCTATGTATGTCATGCAGAGCATGGGATGTGTAATGATTTTTCTTCTAGATGGGATCAATGGAAGTTCTTGACTAGTTGAGTACGTAAACGTTCATGGTTCGGAAAGGAGGTGAAGTCCTCATGTTACCTTAGGATGGTATGCTATATGCGATATGTTGTGAAGGATTGAGATTTGCATGTGTAAGGTTACAGTTCAGTTCTGAATGGAAATTCATAACATTCTTAGGCGGTACGGGCAGCTTTAGGTGATTAGAGAAATGAGCTTCAGATGATTAGGGTGAATGATCTTCAGATGATTAAGGAAATGGTATTGCTAATTGGAAGTGATTTGACGAGAGTATATGTCTCAGAAAAAGGTAATGTGATTAAACTGATGATATTTCGGTAGTATTGCAGCATGTTCTTGGTGGGTCTACTAGTGGTATTCGGGTTTGCTTGGTAGCACAGGAAAATTTTGAGTATCTGTCGCGGAATGATTGGGTATCAAAGGTGTGCATTTATTCGCACAGTGGAAACTAGAATCAGGTATGATGATTTGTGTCCCATATGGAGTTGGAGACTGGGAGTTCTCATGTACAGGCTAGGTTGTGGTGGTGGATTGTGTGTATTCGGCACAGTTTAGCGGCAATCGGGATTTGGAGGCTCGAGTGGATCTTTGTTTGCTGGTATGTTAGATTTATGATATGATGTCATAATTCAGGCTGATTGACTTAGTTTTGAGTGATTCTGAACTATTGTGCTACGGGCAGTACCAAAAATGCCACGGGTTGAGTGATGGAGTGCGTTGGATTATGTTCTAGCAGAGTGGTTTATATTTCAAAGGACCAGCAGACGGTTGGGAAGGACTGCTTTCTTAATTGTGCATTCGTGATGGATGTCAGTGCAAAAGTTGCTATCATTAATTCAGTTCCGGTGTTGGGGGACTTTTCAGATGAGTTTCATATGGCTAGGCATGTCGCCGGGCGAGGTTGTTGATTTTAGTATTAATTTGGTGCCGGGCACCGGATTGTCTGGCTCCGATAGGAGTTGTAGTAGTAAAAGTCGAGCGGGATGAGTAATTGGGTGTTGCTCGGTGGATAACGTACCGGTTATGTTCTATCAGGTTTGTGTGGTGTGTGTTATTTGTTTCACCATGGGTGTAATGATTTGCTTTGGCTCCAGACATCAATTGAGAATGGTTGTCGATTTCAAGCATAGTGACTTGAGGTGTTTCATGTGGAGTAGTATTTGGATAGGATCGCGCATTGCAGCAAAGCTGTGTGGAAACATGACCTTGCGGGTCAAATTTGTGTGTCCTATTTCTATGATGTGAGACAGGGTCTCAGCCTTGTGTTGTGGCAATACTGGTGAGTTTGAGGTACAACTCTCTCAGTTGAGTCATTTTCATGATTTGAGTATGTTCGGACCGTTTCTTATTGGTGCACGTATTATGCAAGTTGTGGCTTAGGCATGTATTGATGTGTCATGTCACCTGAGTAGTGTGTTTGGTCAGAAGAGATCGTTGAAATCATTAATGAATGCGAACGGATTCGATTTCAGTTTGTGAGATGGGTAAATATTGAGGTTTGGTTCAAAATTTGCTATGGTAATTACCAGGAGAGAAATGACTTCATGAATGGTTGACATAGGAAATGGTTATGATTTATTGCATGTTTCCTTTATCATTGACAGTATGTGAAAGTGTTGGAATGAGGCTTTAGTTGTTAAGAGGTTTCCTATCGATATTCGATTATTATGTGCAACTACTGTGAATAGAAATTATCGTTTCGAGCGTTTGGGTTATGTGGTATATCAGATAATTGCACCTGATGTTGCAGGTATGGGTTATTACAGCTGGTTCGGGCTTATTCTGAGTATGGATGTGAAGTTGTAATTTTGTGTATAATTTCGGAAGGTGCAGTGTGGTTCTATGGTTTATGGACTAGATGGATTGTGAAATTTCAGCTATGTTGTGTTATCGGACCTATGCGAGATAGGGAAGTGTGGGATCATCCACGGGTATATTCTTGGTAAAGTCGTTCAGCTATTGGTTGGCTTCTAGGACAACTCTGGGTACGCTCGAGGATGAACGTTTATTTAAATTGGGAGGATGTGACGACCCGACCCGTCATCTCGTGAGTTACCGCCTCGTTTCCCCCATTTCCTATTTCTTTATGCTTCATTATCAGTGTTGGGTGTGAACGAGTTGATTTGGATTGGTTTTAGTAGGAAATGAGACACTTAGTCTCTTTAAGGAAGGTTTGTTTTGGAAAATTCAACCGGACGTTGACTTATGTGTTAGAGGGCTCGGATTTGAATCCCGATGATTCGGTTAGCTTCGGGGAATGATTTATGACTTAGGAGCGCGATCGGAATGCATTTTGGAAGTCCGTGGAAGGATTTGGCTTGAATTGGCGAAGTTAGTATTTTGGCGAATTCCGGTTGATAGGTGAGATTTTTATCCGAGAGTCGGAACGGAATTCCGAGAGTTGCTGTAGCTTCGTTAGGTGATTTGGGATATGTGTGCAAAATTTCAGGTCATTCGGACGTGGTTTGGTCGGGTTTTTAATCGAAAGAGTATTTCGAAAGTTTTTAGAAAATTAGGCTTGAATTCGATGAGTTTTGGGTAATTTGATGTTCTTTGAGGTGTTTTTATGATTGGAAGAGGTTTGAATAATGTTATGAATTATGTTGGCATGTTTGGTCGGGGTCCCATGAGGCTCGGATAAGTTTTGGAAGAGTTTTTGGAAGATTTTTGCCGTTTGAGCATAAGCATGTAATGATCCAAAGGTCCATTTTTAGTTCTAGAGATCGAAATTATATTTCGAGAATTCCAAAATTTAAATAATGAATTATAGGAGTGATCTGGAAAGTTTAGTCTAATTTCATCAAGTCGCGATTGAGTTTTTGACACGAAACATGAGTTAATTGTTTAATGAGCGAAATGGATATCGCACTGAGCAAACGAGCTCCGAATTGAGTTTCGATTGAAGGACTATGTTAGTATCATTATTTGTGACTCATAGGAACAAAAATCATCGAATTCTGAGTTCGTATGATGGAGTTAGAGCCATTTTTAGCGAAAAGCAAAGTGCTGCAATTTTTTTTGGCTATTGTAATTTTTTAGCAGCGTGAACAGTAACCGCGCGGGTAAACAGTACTTCCGAAACAAAATCTGGGCAGTGAATTTATAAGACATTTCATCCGCGAGCTAAGTCATTTCTTTCACCATTTTTGGGCATTTTGAGAGCTACTTGGGAGCAATTTAAGAGGGATTCGAAGAGGATTGATTGGAGGTAAGTTTTATGAGTTAAAAACATGATTATATTGTGAAATCATCCTTGAAATTCATGAAAATATAGCCAAATTATAAGAAATTAGGGCTTGAAATTGAAATTCTAAATTTGGGATTTGAGGGGCCATTTGTGGTCCGATTAGAAAGATTTTTGTATGTATAGACTCGTGGCGAGATAAGGAACCCGATGACGTAAAAATTTCTGAGTTTTGAGACGTGGGCCCGGGGCTCGGGTTTTGTCAAATTCGTGAATTTTGATATTTTTCGATTGCTTTCGATTGGGTATTGTCTCTTTAGCATAATGCGACATATTCGTTGCACGAGGAGGGTAATTTGAGAGGCAAGGGCATACCGAGCTAGACTTTGACCGTCTTGAGTTGAGTAATTGATGTAAATGATGTCCTGAGGGTTTGAAACCCCGGAATTTCACATCGTAACGCTATATTGAGGTAACTTGCACACCGGATAACGGGTGTGGGGTATAGCACCATTGGGGATTGTGACTTGGTCCGTCCCGAGAGATATTTTTACCGTTTTTTCTACTAAATTGAGAATCATCCTTACTTGGATTTAGTCGTTACATTTGGCTTCTTGCCAACTCTTTGAATCCTTCAGGGATTGACATCACTATTTTCGCATACATGCATATCATTTGATCTCAGTCCAAGATTTTAAATACTGTTTTGCAAACTCAGCCATCTTTCTAAGATTTGAAAACTTAAATGATATTTCTAAATGATATTTCGGGCTGAGAACTACTGTTTTACAAATGCCCAAGAGGCTTATGATGATTTCTGGACTGAGCATGGATCAGGCTGCGCACCACAGCAGTGTTATATTGATATTGAGGTCGAGAGCCTGGTTGATTACATTGATATTGAGGCCGAGGGCTTGGTTGATTACATTGATATTGAGGCCGAGAGCCTGGGTGATTATACTGATATTGATATGAGGCCGAGGGCCTAGATTTGATGCCACGAGACGGCTTGATATTGCGCTTGGGCTATAGGAGCCCCTCCGAAGTCTGTACACACCCCCAGTGAGCGCCGTCGACAATAAATAAAATGGATGGCTCGGGCTGTACGCCGCAGTGGGTACTAAAGAGTACCATCATATGCATTGCATTGCACTCATGCATAGAATGTACCATCATATGCATTGCATTACACTTATGCATTTGTTTTTATCTGTTATACCTGTCTGAGTAATTGGTACTCTGATTTAATTGACTTGTTGCTTCACTAATTGTTGTTCTAAACTCCCAGTCATAGTTTACTTTATATTTTTCCATGATTTCTTATTCTCAGCCTTTATTTATGTTTATTACTCATTGGGTCGGAGTACTCACATTACTCCCTGCACTTTGTGTGCAGATCCAGGTACACTACAGGCTGAGTGAGGATTTGTTTAGCTGAGCAGCAGTATCCGGGAGTATCGAGGTAGATGCATGGAGTTCGCAACCTTGATCTCTCCCATCTATCTCTATCTTTTATTCCGTATTTTTCCTAGACAGACTTGTAATAGGTGGATATTCTGTATTAGAGGCTCATATTCGTGATACCGTATTCTGTTGGGCTATGGTGTGGTATTTTAATTGAACTTCCGCAGATTTTATTATTAATTATACACTTGAATGAAATGACTTAGTAAATTCTCTGTGATATTTATCTATAATCTGAATAAGAATTTGGGATAATGTTGTTGAATGATCGGGCTTGCCTAGCAGTGTGTTGGGCGCCATCATTACCGGGGTTGGGGTCGTGACAGTTTTCACCGATAAGACTCTCTCATTTTGTTCTTTCTCTCAACTTACTGGCGCCTTATAGTGCCTATGAAGGTTTTCACCGATAAGACTCTCTCATTTTTGTTTTCCTTGTGAGGAACGGAGTGTTGCCCCTGATGTGAATCATACCTCTAACTCGCTTGCCTTGGAACTACACAAAGATTGATCGGAAGGTCTTTCTTTGGACCGTAATGTGGGCTTTTGGATGGGGTTAGAAAGAAAGAGTATCATAAAGGCTCAAAAACAGCTTAAAATGGCTTAAATTTACAACTTTTGGAATCAGATCTCTTATAACAACCACAATTTCTGCCCCAGTTTCTTTTCTTGGGGACTTTTGGATTTTTATTTTGATGGGACCGAACCGTGAGGCTACCTACCTATCCTTAAAAGGAATCAGGTCGAACGTAGTTCATGTCATAGGAATTTACTTTGTTTGTTGTGATTTTTCTTTTCTTTTTCTTTCTCTTTTTTTTTGTTTTTTCTTTTGTTGTTTTTTTTCCTCTTTTTTTTTCTTTTTCTTTTCATTCTTTTCTTTCTCTCTTCATTCTTTTCTTTCTCTTTTCATTCTTTTCTTTTTCCTTTTTTTCTTTGTTCTTTACTTACATTTTGCGCTTGCGTTTATGAACTTTACCACTGAATCCAAAAGAGGGGTATGAAAAAGAAATAAATAAGGCTCAAAAGTTTAACAAATGATCAAGTGTTTAGATAGCAGAACACAATGCCTTCGTCATTCCAATCTTCAAAACATGCCCAGTACAAACAAACACAATTAAACAGACCAAAGGAATCATACACAATATCTTTTGACCGCGTTAGAATTGATAACCATATCCATACATTTGCCCTCTACATCTGTTAAATACAAAGCACCATTGGACAACACTCTCGTTACCACAAACGACCCCGGTCAACTTGGGGCAAACTTCCCTTTAGCTTCAACCTGACACGGCAGGATGCATTTCAATAGTGTTTCTTTATGTTCTATTTGTCCCAGTTTCACACAATTCGGGCTTGAAGTGATCTCAAAATGCCTTTACTTATTTCCCTCAAATGTCCTTACATCTTCAACATTGTTTCATTGCTTCGTGATTAAACTGACTTTTAAAACCAGGTTGAGAATTACTTGTGCATGTCACATCACTAGAGTCAACAGGAAAAGAACTATAAAAAGAAAAGAGAACTAAACGAAAATGACTAGAAATCACAGAAAACAGAAAATGGCATTAGACAGATGGTGAAAGGGTTTAGACAACAAAACAAACAAAATAAACTGGGGTTACAAACCTAGAACAAACCTAGACAACACTAAACGGGCTATTATGACTAAACAAACTAAGCAAAATAAAATGATAGAAGGGTTTGAGTCACAAGACAATATCTGGATTACAACCCTAAAATAACCCGGATAGCAGAAATGACAACAAAATAAACCACCAAAACTCCTCCCTGGCTAACCAAGAAAGGAGCGTCTTTCCAATCATCAAAACTCAACATCTTAGCCACTGACTTCTGCATCAACGATACTAGGACCTTCACAAGTCTCCATCACATTTTTCTTAACAAATTGCCTTTGGGTTCCTTTTGCCTGCTCGTTCTTAGGATCAACCTCTGATAGCACTGAAAGCTTCGTATCACGTGGACCTCCTAGGATCCCAGAAGAATTCTCACATTCCTTTTCAATATAAATCATCCCCACCATATGCGTCTCATTATGCACAGGTGACGGACTTTGGCTAGTGTTTGCTGCGTCTGGATTTTGCATGACAATGTTGCCTGCATCAATAAGCTTCTGAATCACGTTCTTTAGATTCCAACACTTCTCTATGTCATGCCCCTAGGCATTTGAACAATATGCGCACCTTTGAGAAAAATCAAACTTCTTTGGAAGAGGGTTTGGCATTTTTATCTGGATCGACTTTAACATGTCCAATTTCCTTAGCCTCTGGAACAGACTAGCATATGACTCTCCCAATGGAGTGAATGTTTTCTTCTTCCGCAACCTCTTGTTCTTAAATGCTTGATTGGGCCGGAAACCTGATCCAGGGGGGTTTCGGTAGGCTCGTGGGGGTAGATATGCATTTCATGGAGCTGGGTACTGGGAGAGTGATGTACGACTTTGGGAGTTCTGTGGAGAGAAGTGGCATTGGGAAGGATCATCTGGTGCATAAGTATATCCACGGGGACGATGTCGAGGCTGGAAGTGTTGATCGGGAAAGCCCATTGGATTATCTTTTCTGTTTCTCTTTCTTCCACCTAAGCTTACTGAAATGTTCTGAATGTTTTTCGAACAATTCATGATTTTGCCTGACTTGATTCCCTCTTCTACTAGCTCCCCCGTTTTTAACATATCATTGAAAGGCTTCCCCAGGGCCGGGATCAAATGACTGAAGTAGGTGGGCCCCTGGGCTTGTAGGAAAAACTCAACCATTTCTTCTTTACCAATCGGGGTATTGACTCGAGCAGCCTGCTCCCTCCATCTGAGCCCAAACTCTCTAAAGCTTTCCTTCGGCTTCTTTCCCATTCTAGATATGGAGGAGCAGTCTGGGGTAACGCCTGATTTGTATTGAAAGTATTGAACAAAATCTTGAGCCATGTCACCCAATGTAGGCCACTTACCAACATCTTGACGAGCATGCCAGTCCAAAGCTGCCCCAGTCAGGCTCTCACTGAAATACGCCATCATCAAGTCATCTTTCTCTCCAACACCTATCATTTCACTACAATAAACCTTCAGGTAGGCTACCGGATCCCCATACCCATCATATAAGTTAAATTTTGGCACTTTAAACCCCACGGGTAGTCGAACATCAAGGGACATAGACAGTTCTTTGTAAGCCACGCTTCCCTGGTCTCCCATTCCTTACTTGTTCTTTAAGGACTGTTCTATGCCTTTCAGCCTCCTAGGTGCCCCATCTTTCCCTTTTCTTCATGTGAACCTTTTATTTTCAACATGAGGCTCATCCCTTGGACCCTGTTTGTATGAGTAGGGAACCTTGCGGGCAACCTCTTAGGGGTAATATTGGGCATCATGAGCTTGGAGATAAGTGGGTGGATTTGGAGAGTATTGAGGATCATCTGGCATTGTGCCCGGAGTTTGGGTAAGGGCAGCATCTAGGAAGCTAGGTGGTGGAGGGGGTGGTGCCTTCCCAGTCATCCACGCCTGATACATGTCAGCCATGTGTTGTTTTAACATCTTTACCTCTTCAACCAACCCATTGTCCCGTTCAACCAACTGCTTTCGAGCGCCGGTATCAACCAACTCAGTTCTGTTGTTGTCTGCATTGCCTTTTGACTTTATGTTGCAGAGAAGAGTTACCACTTTAAAACCACAAACCAACCACCCTTTTGCTATGAATATAACAAAATGAAGCCATCACGTTAACGTTAGGGCATTTAACATAAGATAATCTCACTTTATGTGCAATGCACCTAGCCACATTTAACGGTTCTAAAATGACTTCGAGGGTACAAAGGTCAGTTGGCATCATCCCGATTTGTTCATTTCAACCTCTTTTTTTTTTTTGCTTTTCTAGAACTTGCTGACTTGCCCATTTTCCTTCATTTCTCTTTTTTAATCATCACTCTTTCTTTCTCTCATATCTCACATCCCACAATTTCACCTCTTTTTTTTCTTTTCTTTTTTCTTTAAAATAAAAAAATGATTCGATCGAACCCTATGTAGGTTGCCTACGTATCATGACGCCGCATGAATCAGACCTTTGCGTAGTTTTGGAATATCGGGAATAAAGGAAACAAACTAGCATTCTTTTTCCTTTTACCTTAATGACTACTCTGACGAGAAAAGGGAGATAAAAGAAACAAATCTCTTTTTTTTTGAATTTTCTAGACTTAATGTTCTATAACCTATTCTAAACTCAAGCTTAACGTTCATATATATTTTTTCGAAACGAGCAATGAAAAAGATAAAATAAAATGCTTTTGAATTTCAATTTTTATTACCTAAAAAGAAAATTCTAATGATAAACAAAAGATAAAGTATTTTTTTCTATGTACAATATCCTAAAGTTCTAATGAAAATAAAAGATTTTTTTTTCATTTTCACTAATTTCCCAAAGAAATACCTCAAAAGAAAATCTTTTTGGATTTTGGAATTAACACCTTAAAGAAAGCTTTTAAAGAAGTACTAAAAGAAAATTCTCTTTTTTTGAATTTTGTCCTAATATACTAAAGGAAACATAAAAACAATTCATTTTAAGTCCTAGATATTAATTGTCTAAAGGAAAAACAACCTCAAATTTTTTTCATTTCTAGAATTAGTATTCCAAAGAAAATTTATAACAAAATATAAAATGCAACATCTCTTTTTTTTTGAATTTTTGAGTTACAACATATTTTTCAAATATAAAGCAGAAAATACAATAACAAAAGGCTTGACATAATGTACAAAACTAGAATGTAAAAGACGACACAAAATGAAGAACAGACTCAAAACTTAAAAATAAAACAAATCTCCTCAAGCAACTCCTGAGTGAGCGATCCTGACCGGGGTGTCTGTCATGCTCAAACTTCGGTAAATAAATCCACACCTGTATGAGAAAACTTTAAATCAACACTATGTGAGACAATAACACTCCCTACTGGACACATGGAAGACGTGTTGAGGCTATTTTTGCAAACTGGCTTATTTGGCCAAAAGGTGGCTAGAAGTGCAAAATTTGGCTATGACCCCGCAAAGCCAAGAACCTAAGATTTACTAGGAAGGTCGGACCCTATGTGGGTTGCCTACGTATCATGCCCCGAAAGACGAGAATCAGGTATGTGTAGTTCGGGCAGATTGGATACAGGAGAGAATAATACAAAAAACAACTGACATATAGGAAACACATTTTTTTTTCTCTTTTTTTTCGAAAAATGATGAAACATATAAAATCTTTTTGGATCTTCTTTTCTTTTTTTTTTGTTTTTTGATTTTTGAAAAATGATAAAAAGTGCAAAATCTTTTTGAAGTTTCCATGCACTTTTTCTTAATAAAATGTAACAAGAAATATAATTGGGCCCTACTCGCTTCATCCTCACACTTTAGCCTCTCTTTTTTTCTCTCTTTTTTTTCTTTTTTTTTTTCATTCGCCCTCAATTATCATTGGTCCGCCAAATGATCCCTTTTACCCTTGAAGGAATGCAACATGTAGCACATATGATGCATCAAGATGGTCTGTTATTTCAGGTACACCTATCCTAGATGGACCCAACCCCTGTGTTGAGTCCCCTAAGTCAAATGCACATGATGCAAACAAGCGTTCTACTAAGGATCCGTCATGAAGCTGTGTTTTTCTAGGTTTAAATCTTGGGGTTTATTGTTCTAGACCTGGCTTACCCGAGTGGACAGCTCGAGCCGAGGGGGGCAGCGTACCGTGAATACAGAAGCTTTACTGGCTTTGCAACTTGTCCGAACCTCGTTCTAAATTTGGAATATGACTCTAACAGAAAAGAAGTCACACGAAGTGCACACTTATTCATGATTTAGAAGACTCGGAGAGAAGAGGTATTTCGCAACAGTTTATATACAGTTCACGGAATATCAAAGCGGTAAAAGCAATCAATTAGCACATTAGGCCCAAATCATGTAACAAAATCAGATAATGGATAAAGCCAACTATAACAATTATTCTAATCTCGAATTCTTGAACCCCGAACTAGAGATTCTGGGTTCGATCCTCAGCGGAGATGCCAGAGCTGTCACACCTGCTTTTTACCACACCCGCAAGAAGGGTGTATAAGGGAGTTTTTCCAATTAAAGGACAATCGAAATGAGATTATTTTATTTAAAGATTCAGAGTCGCCACTTGGGAGATTTGTGATGTCCCAAGTCACCGGTTCAAATCCCGAATCGAGGAAAGATTGACTTTGTATTACAGTCCGCGAACACAGAAATCCGGGTAAGGAATTCTGTTAACCTGGGAGAAGGTGTTAGGCATTCCCGAGTTTCGTGGTTCTAGCACGGTTGCTCAACTGTTACAATTGGCCTATTATTTGATTTTAAAATACTTTTGAACCTATGTGCATTTTAACTTTAAACCGCTTTTAATTACTTTAAGGAAGATTTCAATGCCATCTAAAACACGTCTTGAACCATGCCACATGAAATGCACCCGCGGTCCACGACACATTTTAATTACCGTTGTTGAGATTTGGATTTGGGTCACATGAAATGCACACCCGAGTTTTGGAAATTAGGCATCATAACTATGTCACGGGAACCATACCCATAGTCACGATGATTTATTAATCGCGCCTAAAGCATGCTACGATGATCATACCTTGGAAACCAAACTTCCTTTTTCATTTTTCACAACGTCCCTGCGATAATTCGATTAACACATGAAGACAAACTCTTTAATAATCCTCTAAATGTGTGAATATATATTTGGACAACAGTGAGAAGAATTAACCCCACTCTGCCCAAAAATATTCAAACTAGAGGAAGACTAAATGCATGTTTAACAAAATTTCAGAGCTGTACAACAATCCGAGATACAAAAAGAGCTACTACTATAAAATAAATGGATTAACATGTTCAATAAATATTAGAGATATGATCAACAGTGAAATATGCAAAAGTTGTATCATGCACAATAGCAAACTCCATCCCATACCTCCCCACCTCATAAATTGCACTGCTTATAAATAAGACGAAAAAATAATAAGTTATATCTGAAGCAACAAGCTGAAAAAGATAAAGATGAACCAAGTAAACAATAAAATCTACTAATTGGAATAACCATAGCTTGAGAAATACTTTACTGTTCCATTACACGAAATTCGGTACTCATTCAAAACCAAAAAGAAGTGACTTTATTTAATGGTGATGAAGTAATTACAATGAGTGACCTTTGCAGGCTTGCATAATTTGACTGTGGACATTATTATTAATATGCAAAAAGAGTAGAAGGGAAACCGATAAAATCATGGGATCTGCATTTTATTTGGAAGTCGACGGGTATGTAACTGGTGATAAAATTTTAATCTTCAACAATCAACAATAGATTTCTTATATTTTCTCTTTTGAACAAGTTTTTTATTCGTTTTTCAGCTACAACCAACAACATTTCCCAGAAAAGTGAAAAAAAATCCATAAAGCAACGCAGAGAAAAGCATCAAGGATTTGAATATGTCAAAAAAAAATTCTATTAAGATATTTAAACATAAGAACCTGCGTGGTCTTCATTTTTAGCTAACATGAAAGAAGCAGCAGCCGAAAGTCAACAACAATCAACAATGAATAATAATCCAGTTTTTTTGAAATTTTTCTTTTGAATTTTTGAAGACAAGACCTCGGATAGAACCTCTCGTCGGCGGCCAGATCTGGAGGAACCAAACGACATTCATGATGGTTGCCGGAATTCTTAGGGGGCTTTTTTTTATTTGGTCAGAGGGAGGGAGTAGCACTGATCTCTTCGTTGCTCCTGATGGGATTTTATTTATCTTCTTTTTTATAGAAGAGGCAACGTCTTTTTTGAAGAGATGGTCTACTTCTCTGTTGAAAATGAGTGTCACAACCCAGATTTCCCACCATCGGATGTCGTGATGGCGCCTACTGTCGGAGCTAGGCAAGCCAAATATTTAAAACACCTTTCCTGCTTTCTTTCAAACAATATAATAAACGAGACAAAATCTAAGCGGAAGACTTTAAATTTAAAGAAACTGAAAACCAAAAGTGCGGAAGTTTGAACCAAAATGCTACCCAGAGTCTGGTGTCACGAGCTCACGGACTACTACAGAATACTACAATCAATGTCTGAAGGGAAAATACATCATGTTTGTCTGATACAAGATAAACAAACAAAAAAACATGGAAAGGGACTTCGGCCTACGAACGCCAGCTAGGCTACCTCGAGAGTCCTTGTACTGAAGATAGCTCCCAGAAGTCATACTGCTGCGGTCCGTAAGCTGCTCCCTGATCTGTGCACCAAAAATGCACAGAGTGTAGCAGCAGCACAACCGACCCCATGTGCTGGTAAGTGCCTGGCCTAACCCCGTCGAAGTAGTGACGAGGCTAGACAGTACCTACCACAATTAACCTGTACAGATATATATACAACAAGTGCAAGAAAACAATAACAAGATAATACAAAGTAAAACTGGGAGGGGACATGCTATCGGGGAGTAACAGATAAAAACAAAATATCGGAAATAAACAGAAGAAACTCCGGTAAGCAGAAGAACTCCGGTTCCCATGATATATATATAGTGGACGGCGTGCCACACGATCCCATAATATCATATATAAGTGGACGGCGTGCCACATGATCCCATAATATCATATATAAGTGGACGGCGTGCCACACGATCCCATAATATCATATATAAGTGGACGACGTGCCACACGATCCCATAATATCATATATAAGTGGACGGCGTGCCACGCGATCCCATAATATAGATCGTAATATCTGACTTCATATAGTAGACCCCTTCAGGGGAGAATAACAACTCAATACCTTTAACCCGGCAAGGGTACAGCTAACAACCCAAAATATCCCGACAAGGGAGAATATATATATCAGTCTACACATCCCGGCAAGAGAGTATTCACAACACATTCTCCTTTTAAATCATCTTCCTCAACCGTTCACATTATATGAAACTTATCAAATAAACAAGGAGCTTGTGTCACATTATTCGAATTAAAAGCAATCAAGACTCACGGTCATGCTAGACTCCGGTGCATAGATAACCGTCAACATGCCTATACACCGTACTCCACATTAGAAAGTAGCAATTATCATCCTAATCCTATTCCCTCAAGCCAAAGTTAGAACAAACACTTACCTCGAATGCTCCAAACTCAACTCACGCTTCTAGTATAGCTTTACCTCTTGATTCCACCACCAATCCGCTCGAATCTAGTCATAAGTTACTTAATCACATTAATAATTACTAAATGAATCATCTCCAATGCATGAAAATAGATTTGTTTTAAGGTTTTTCCCGAAAAGGTCAAAAATACCCCCGGACCCACGTGGTCGAAACTCGAGGTTCGGACTAAAACCCGGTTACCCATTCCCCCATGAATCCCAATATATGATTTGTTTTTAAATCGGACCCCAAATTGAGGTCCAACTTCTCAATTTGTAGAAAACCTAGGTTCTACCCAAAACACCCAATTTTCCCCATGAAAATCTTTGATTTGAAGTTAAAATTATGTTAAAAGATGTTAAGGAATAAAGAAATTAAGTTAGAAATCACTTACCAATCGTTTTGGAGAAAAAAAAGTTGTTTGGAAAATCGCCTCTTAGGTTTTGGGTTTTTGAAAAGTGAAAAATGACTGAGATTTTCCGAACTTGTATACCTTTCTGAGGACCTGGCGCGGACCGCACAAAAATGTGTTGCGGCCACGCCGAGTGGGAGAAAAATTGGGGCTTCTCTGAACCCTTCCAGCGCGGACCGCACTGTTTTGGTGCGCGGCCGCGCTGGTTGACCTGAAACCCTAGCCCTCAGACTCAGCCACGCGGACCACACAGAAAGGCATCGCGGCTGCGCGGCTCCAGCGCGGACCGCGCAGAAATGACCGCGGCTGCTCTGGTGTCTGCAACACCTGAACCTGCATTTTCTTAAGTCCAAGACCTCCCGGGCCCAATTCAAAACTCACCCGAGCCCTCGGGGCTCCAAACCAAACATGCACACAACCTTAAAAACATCTTACGGACTTACTCGTGCGATCAAATCACCAAAATAACATCATATACATAGGATCAAGCCTCAAACACATGATTTTCTTTCTTCAACTTTCATAACTCAAATTCTCCATTTTAGTCCGAAACACGTCATATGACGTCCGTTTTTAGCCAAACTTTACAGATAGTGCTTAACACATATTTAAGACTTGTATCGGGCGTCGGAACCAAAATACGAGCCTGATACCTATATTTTCTAACCCTTTTTTCATTTCAAATTTTCATATCAAATTTCAGAAAAACAATTTCTTTCAAAAATTCATTTCCCGGGCTTGGGACCTCAGAATTTGATTCCGAGCACACGCCCAAGTCCCATATTTTTCTACGGACCCTCTAGGACCGTCGAATCCCAGGTCCGGGTCCGTTTACTCAAAATGTTGACCGAAGTCAACATTATGCATATTAATACCAAAATTCATCAAATGTTTCACATAATTCACATATTCTAACATAAAAACTTTCTGGCTACGCGCCCGAACTGCGCACACCAATCGAGGCAACTAAAAGCAAGGTTTTCAAGGCCTCGAAAGCGCGGAACAAGGAAGAACTACGGTGATGACCCTTCATGTCGTCACATTCTCCACCTCTAAAAGAACTATTCGTCCTCGAACGAACAAAAGAAAGAAGTACCTGAGTCGGGAAATAAATGAGGATAACGGCTCAGCATATTGGACTCGGACTCCCAGGTTGATGCCTTAGGAGGCTGACCTCTCCACTGAACACGCACCGAAGGAAAACTCTTCGACCTCAACAGTCGAACCTGCCGGTCTAGAATAGCCACCGGCTCCTCCTCATATGACAGATCCTTGTCCAATTGGACAGTGCTGAAATCCAACACGTGTGATGGATCTCCGCGATACTTCCGGAGCATAGATACATGAAACACGGGATGCACAGCTGACAAGTTAGGTGGCAAGGCAAGTCTATAAGCCACCTCTCTCACACGATCAAGAATCTCAAATGGACAGATGAACCTAGGGCTGAGTTTGCCCTTCTTCCCAAATATCATCACGCCCTTCATAGGCAATACACGGAGCAATACCCGCTCACCGACCATGAAAGCAACATCTCTGACCTTGCGGTCTGCATAACTCTTCTGTCTGGACTGAGCTGTACGAAGTCTATCCTGAATAATCCTGACCTTGTCCAAGGCCTCCTGAACCAGATCCGTACCCAATAATCGAGCCTCTCTCAGCTCAAACCATCCAACTGGAGACCGACATCGCCTACCATACAACGCCTCATACGGGGCCATCTAAATGTTGGACTGGTAGCTGTTGTTGTAGGCGAACTCTGCTAAAGGAAAAAATAGGTCCCACGAGCCTCCAAAATCAATGACACAGGCTGGGAGCATGTCCTCAAGAATCTGAATAGTCCTCTCGAATTGACCGTCCATCTGGGGATGAAATGTTGTACTCAACCCAACCTGGGTGCCAAACTCTCGCTGAACCACTCTCCAGAAATGCGAGGTAAACTGCGTACCCCGATCCGAAATGATAGATAGCAGCACCCCATGAAGGCGAACAATCTCCCAGATATAAATCTCGGCTAACCTTTCGGACGAATAGGTGGCTGCAAGAGGAACAAAATGCGCTGACTTGGTCAGCCTATCAACAATGACCCAAACTGCATCAAACCTTTTCCGAGTCATCGGGAGTCCATTAACGAAATCCATTGTAATCCTCTCCCACTTCCACTCGGGAAGTGCAATCCATTGAAATAGACCGTCGGGTCTTTGTTGCTCGTACTTAACCTGCTGACAATTCAAACACCGAGCCACGTGCGCAACGATGTCTTTCTTCATCTTACGCCACCAATAGTGCTGCCTCAGATCCTGATATATCTTCGCGGCGCCCGGGTGAATAGAATACCGAGAACTGTGGGCCTCCGCTAAGATCAACTCTAGAATCCCATCAACATTGGGCACACAAACTCGCCCCTGCAATCTCAATACACCATCATCATCTAAGGTTACTTTCTTGGCACCTTCACGCTGCACCGTGTCTCTCAAGACACACAAATGGGGATCCTCAAACTGCCGCTCGCCGATACGCTCTATTAGTGAGGAACAAGCAACCGTGCAAGCTAACACTCTGCTAGGCTCAGAAATATCCAACCTCATAAGACAATTGGCCAAGGCCTGAACATTCAAAGCAAGCGATCTCTGGCTGACTGGATTATAAGCAAGATGACCCATGCTGGCGGACTTCCTGCTCAATGCATCGGCCACCACATTGGCCTTCCCCGGGTGGTATAAGATAGTAACATCATAATCCTTTAGCAACTCTAACCACCTTATCTTCCTCAAATTCAACTCTTTCTGCTTGAACAGATACTGAAGACTCTTGTGATCAGTGTAAACCTCACACGTCACGCCATATAAGTAATGCCTCTAGATCTTCAGGGCATGAACAATGGCTGCCAACTCAAGATCATGAACCGGATAATTCTTCTCGTGGATCTTCAACTGCCTCGAAGCATAAGCAATGACCTTGCCTTCCTGCATCAACACTGCACCAAGCCCAATACGAGACGCATCACAATAGACCGTATATGGTCCTGAACATGGGGGCAAAATCAATACCGGTGCCGTAGTCAGAGCCGTCTTGAGCTTCTGGAAGCTCGCCTCACACTCGTCCGACCACCTGAACTGGGCACCCTTCTGGGTCAATCTGGTCATAGGGGCTGCAATGGATGAAAACCCCTCCACGAACCGACGGTAGTAACCTGCTAACCCCAGGAAACTCCGAATATCTGTAGCTGAAGCTGGTCGAGGCCAGTTCTTGACTGCCTCTATCTTCTTCGGGTCTACCTGAATACCTACTGCTGATACGATATGACCCAGGAATGCGACCGAACTCAACCAAAACTCGCACTTTGAGAACTTAGCATACAACTGACTATCCTTTAGGGTCTGAAGGACCACTCTGAGGTGCTGCTCATGCTCCTCCTGACTGCGGGAGTATATAAGAATATCGTCCATAAAGACTATCACGTACAAGTCCAAATAAGGTCTGAACACTCGGTTCATCAACTCCATGAATGCTGCTGGGGCATTAGTCAATCCAAATGACATGACCAAAAACTCGTAGTGCTCATACCGAGTGCGAAATGCTGTCTTAGGGACATCAGACGCCCTAATCCTTAGCTGGTGGTAGCCAGATCTCAAATCTATCATTGAAAACACCCTCGCACCCTGAAGTTGGTCGAATAAATCGTCGATCCTCGGCAATGGATACTTATTCTTAATTGTAACCTTGTTTAATTGCCGGTAATCGATGCACATTCTCATCGAACCATCATTTTTCTTAACAAACAACACCGGCGCACCCCAAGGCGAAACACTGGGTCTAATAAAACCTTTCTCAAGCAAATCCTGCAGCTGTTCCTTTAACTCTTTCAACTCCGGCGAGGCCATACGATATGGCGGGATAGAAATGGGTTGAGTGCCCGGGGCCAAATCAATACAAAAGTCGATATCCCTGTCGGGCGGCATACCCGGCAAGTATGAAGGGAAAACCTCAGGAAACTCCCGAACAACGGGCACAGAATCAATAGAACGGGCCTACGCGCTAGAATCGTGAACATATGCCAAGTAGGCCAAACATCCCTTCTCGACCATACGCCGAGCTTTCACATACGAGATAACACTGCGGGTACAATGACCAGACGTCCCTCTCCACTCTAAGCGGGGTAAACCCGGTAAGGCTAAGGTCCCGGTCTTGGCATGACAATCCAAGATCGCATGATACGGGGATAACCAATCCATCCCCAATATGATGTCGAAATCCACCATATCCAAGAGCAACAAGTCCACACGGGTCTCAAGACCCCTAAATACCACAACACATGAATGATGAACCCGGTCCACCACTATAGAATTCCCCACTAGCGTAGACACATATACATGAATACTCAAGGCCTCACTAGGCATAACCAAATAGGGTGCAAAATAAGACAACACATATGAATACGTAGATCCGGGATAAAATAGCACAGAAGCATCCCTATCACAGACCAGAATAGTACCTGCAATCACAACATCTGATGACTCAGCCTCTGGACTGACTGGCAAGGCATAACAATAGGGCTGGGCCCCACCTCCTTGAATCATATCCCTGGGACAATCTGCTGCTGGCTGACCCCTACCTCTAGCGGTCTGAGCTCTACCTCTAAGACCTTTACTTCCACCTCTATGTCCTCTACCCCTGCCTCTAGCTGGCTGGGCAGACTGTGGGGCAACTGGTGCCTAGATCATCGGGCGAGAACCCTGCTGCTGTGAGCTGTTAGAAGCTCGAGGGAAATATCTGGCAACGTGACTCACATCGCCGCAAGTATAACAAGCCCTCGGCTGCTGAAAAAAATGAAGTGGTGGTGCACTGATAGGTGCTGATGGTGAACTGAAGAGCTGCTGGTCAGAATACTGCGGCTGAGAACCACGACCACCTGGTGTACCATGAGAAGCCTGGAGAGCTGACTGAAAGGGCCTCGAAGGATGGCCTCTACCATAAGAATCCCTACCTCCAGACGAGGTACCACTGAATCTACCAGAATGACGGGGCCTCTTATCAGACCCATGACCACCTCCTTAAGCAAGTGCCATCTCTATCCGGCGGGCACCATCGCCATCTGAACACGGATCGGCTGGGCCAACCCATCAATAAACCTCTGCACCCTCTCTCTATCGGTGGGGAGTATCACAATGGCATGATGAGCAAGATCAATGAACCGGGTCTCATACTGGGTGACCGTCATAGGACCCTGCTGGAGACGCTCAAACTGCCTGCGAAGAGTATCTCGCTGAGTAACTGGAAGAAACTTTCCCAAAAATAACTCTGAAAACTAATCCCAGGTCAATGATGGCGACCCTGCTGGCCTGGCTAAACAGAAATCCCTCCACCAAGTCTTGGCGGATCCTGCCAGGCGAAAAGTGGTGAAGTCGACCCCATTGGTCTCTACAATGCCCATAGTCCGTAGAACCTCATGACAGCTGAATATGAAATCCTGAGCATCCTCTGAGGGGGTGCCACTATATGTGGTTTTGAAGATCTTGGTGAAACGATTAAGCCTCCACAAAGCATCCGCGGACATAGCCGCACCATTGCTGGACTGAGCCACAATACCTGGCTGGGCTGCCACAGCTGGCTGAACTGCCACGGCTGGCTAAACTGCTGGAACCTGAGCCTGAGGAGCTACCGGCTCTGGAGTATCAGTATCGGGAGTCTGAACTCCTCCCCCAGCCTGAGATGTGGCTGGAGCTACGGGAAGCAAACCCGCTCTAGAAATGCCCTCCATTAAGCCTACCAGTCGGACCAAAGCATCCTGAAGCATTGGAGTGGCTATGAAACCCTCTGGGACCTGAGTTGGGCCCACTGGAACAGCTGGGGCTGGAACCTCCTCCACAAAATCGACCTGAGGCTCTGTCGCTGGAAATGCTGCTCGGGGCTGAGCTCTGCCCCAGCCTCGGCCTCTGGTACGACCTCGGCCTCGCCCTCTGCCCCTAATAGGGGCTGCTGCTAGGGGCTCAGGCTGTTGCGCGGTAGAAAAGGAAGCACGTGTCCTCGCCATCTGCGAAAGAACAGAGTGGAAAGACAATCAGTACTTGAGAAACAGAATCGCACGACAAGAATGAACAAGGTGAAGTTTTCCTAACTCAGTAGCCTCTGCGGGATAAATACAGACGTCTCCGTACCAATCCCTCAGACTCTACTGAGCTTGTCCGTGAGTTGTGAGACCTAAGTAACCTACTATCGGAGCTAGGCAAGCCAAATATTTAAAACACCTTTCCTGCTTTGTTTCAAATAATATAATAAACGAGACAAAATCTAAGCGGAACACTTTAAATTTAAAGCAACTGAAAACCAAAAGTGCGGAAATTTGAACCAAAATGCTACCCAGAGTCTGGTGTCACTAGCTCACGGACTACTACAGAATACTACAATCAATGTCTGAAGGGAAAATACATCATGTTTGTCTGATACAAGATAAACAAAAAAAAAACATGGAAAGGGACTTCGGCCTGCGAACGCCAGCTAGGCTACCTCGAGAGTCCCTGGACTGAAGATAGCTCCCAGAAGTCCTACTGCTGCGGTCCGTAAGTTGCTCCCTGATCTGTGCACCAAAAATGCACAGAATGTAGCATCAGCACAACCGACCCCATGTGCTGGTAAGTGCCTGGCCTAACCCCGGCGAAGTAGTGACGAGGCTAGACAGTACCTACCACAATTAACCTGTACAGATATATATACAACAAGTGCAAGAAAACAATAACAAGATAATATAAAGTAAAACTGGGAGGGGACATGCTATCGGAGAGTAACATATAAAAATGAAATATCGGAAATAAATAGAAGAAACTCCGGTTTCCATGATATATATATATATATATATATATATATATATATATATATATATATATATATATATATATATATATTTAGGACGGCGTGCCACACGATCCCATAATATCATATATAAGTGGACGGTGTGCCACACGATCCCATAATATTATATATAAGTGGACGGCGTGCCACACGATCCCATAATATCATATATAAGTGGACGACGTGCCACACGATCCCATAATATCATATATAAGTGGACGACGTGTCACACGATCCCATAATATCATATATAAGTGGACGGCGTGCCACACGATCCCATAATATCATATATAAGTGGACGGCGTGCCACATGATCCCATAATATAGATCGTAATATCTGACTTCATATAGTAGACCCCTTTAGGAGAGAATAACAACTCAATACCTTTAACCCGACAAGGGTACAGCTAACAACCCAAAATATCCCGACAAGGGAGAATATATATATCAGTCTACACATCCCGGCAAGGGAGTATTCACAACACATTCTCCTTTTAAATCATTCTTCCTCAACCGTTCACATTATATGAAACTTATCAAATAAACAAGGAGCTTGTGTCACATTATTCGAATTAAAAGCAATCAAGACTCACGGTCATGCTAGACTCCGGTGCATAGATAACCGTCACCATGCCTATACACCGAACTCCACATTAGCAAGTAGCAATTATCATCCTAATCCTATTCCCTCAAGCCAAAGTTAGAACAAACACTTACCTCGAATGCTCCAAACTCAACTCACGCTTCTAGTATAGCTTTACCTCTTGATTCCACCACCAATCCGCTCGAATCTAGTCATAAGTTACTTAATCACATTAATAATTACTAAATGAATCATCTCCAATGCATGAAAATAGATTTTTTTTAAGGTTTTTCCCGAAAAGGTCAAAAATACCCCCGGACCCACGTGGTCGAAACTCGAGGTTCGGACTAAAACCCGGTTACCCATTCCCCCATGAATCCCAATAAATGATTTGTTTTTAAATCGGACCCCAAATTGAGGTCCAACTTCTCAATTTGTAGAAAACCTAGGTTCTACCCAAAACACCCAATTTTCCCCATGAAAATCTTTAATTTGAAGTTGAAATTATGCTAAAAGATGTTAAGGAATAAAGAAATTAAGTTAGAAATCGCTTACCAATCGTTTTGGAGAATAAAAAGTTGTTTGGAATATCGCCTCTTAGGTTTTGGGTTTTTGAAAAGTGAAAAATGACTGAGTTTTTCCGAACTTGTATACCTTTCTGAGGACCTGGCGCGGACCGCACAAAAATGTGTTGCGGCCGCGCCGAGTGGGAGAAAAATTGGGGCTTCTCTAAACCCTTCCAGCGCGGACCGCACTGTTTTGGTGCGCGGCCGCACTGGTTGACCTGAAACCCTAGCCCTCAGACTCAGCCACGCGGACCGCACAGAAAGGCATCGCGGCTGCGAGGCTCCAGCACGGACCGCGCGGAAATGACCGCGGCTGCGCTGGTGTCTGCAACACCTGAACCTGCATTTTCTTAAGTCCAAGACCTTCCGGGCCCCATTCAAAACTCACCCGAGCCCTCAGGGCTCCAAACCAAACATGCACACAACCTTAATAACATCTTACGGACTTACTCGTGCGATCAAATCGCCAAAATAACATCATATACATAGGATCAAGCCTCAAACACATGATTTTCTTTCTTCAACTTTCATAACTCAAATTCTCCATTTCTAGTCCGAAACACGTCATATGACGTCCGTTTTTAGCCAAACTTTACAGATAGTGCTTAACACATATTTAAGACTTGTACCGGGCGTCGGAACCAAAATACGAGCCCGAACATTGCATAAGCCTAAGTCCCATATTTGATTCCGGGCACACGCCCAAGTCCCATATTTTTCTACGGAACTTCCGGGACCGTCGAATCACAGGTCCGGGTCCGTTTACCCAAAATGTTGACCGAAGTCAACATTATGCATATTAATACCAAAATTCATCAAATGTTTCACATAATTCACATATTCTAACATAAAAACTTTCCGGCTACGCGCCCGAACTGCGCACGCCAATCGAGGCAACTAAAAGAGAGGTTTTCAAGGCCTCGAAAGCGCGGAACAACGAAGAACTTCGGTGATGACCCTTCGGGTCGTCACAATGAGAGATGGTGAGAAAGAGAGTAGTCTCCTTTCTTAGGAGGTAACGACAGATAGGTGTATTTTAGCTGGGATCTTTTTTAGGTCTCCAAAATCTGATCTCTTTTGTGCCTTATCTCTCATTTTATGTGAGGGATTAGGGTATAAAAAATAAAAAAGGGGTAATGGGTCAAATGGGTATTGGTATTGGAATTGGGTTGGGGTTTAGAATTGATTTGAGCCTTTAGGAATTGGCCCAATTTTAGAAGAAACAAGACCAAAAATACATTTTTCCTAATTTCCTTTTCTCCTTTTTATTTTCTTTAATTAATTAATTAAAAATCCTAGATTATCTAAAAATGTGAAATTAAACTAATTAACTAACTATAAAAATTATAAAAGCATGCTTAATCCTAAATTAAAAGAGAAAAAATCAATAAAACGAAAAAGTGTAAAAATGAAGTATTTTTGTGATTTTCAATTTTTATAAAATAAGTAACTACCGATTAATCCTAAAAATATAAAAATAAAACCTAAATGCCATGCGTGATATTTTTGATATTTTTCATAATTTAAATAAGACTTAAACATGCAAGAAAATGCAAACAATTAATGAAAAATCTACGAACATTGCATATAGTGGGAAAACACTATTTTCTTGAATTTATGGGAGTAAACTCACATAGGGCAAAAATCACGTGCTCACAGTCCTCACTATTTGTGAGAGAATAGAAAGACAAAGATTCAGAATTCTAAAGTCAACAAATTCACACGATAAGGAATCAAAGAAGTGAAGTTTTCTAACAGTTCCATAGCCTCTCGAAGATAAGTAAAGACGTCTCTGTACCAATCTGCAACACTCTACTAAACCTGCCTATGACTCGTAACACCTATGAACCTAGAGCTCTGATACCAATTTGTCACAACCCCAATCTCCCATTGTAGGATGTCGTGATGACACCTAGTCTCTAAAACTAGGTCAGCCTAACATACATGGAGAAATAATGGAAATAATAATAGAACTTCAAATTTAAACCAACTAGCTATCATAAAAGAAATCCACAATACAGCTGACAATAACTCCCAAAAATCTGGTGAGACTGAGTCATAAGCACTACACGAATATACTGATACATCCCTAATATATCACTTTCTAAGTAAAGAGTAAGCAGTAGAAAAGAAACAAGGACATCGGGTGACTCTGAGGCCTGTGGATGGAAAGCATATATACCTTGAAGTCTCTGAGAGGTAAAGCCAAATCACTAATGCCTAGTCTGATATGAGGTACCTTGATCTACACAAAAAGATGTGCAGACACGTAGTATGAGTACACCGTAAAGTATCAAGCCTAACCTTGGTAAAGTAGTGACGAGGTCAGGGCAAGACACCTACTAGGATAAGAAAAATAGGCTAAACA